>NW_028230448.1:3362500-3583875 GCF_043228905.1 Azolla caroliniana | reverse complement strand
AATATTTTTAGAACTACGCATATAGAAAGTAAATGTGATGAAAATTTTGCAAGTTGAGATCCAAGTGGGGTTAAGTATTTTCGTTTCAACCTAATCATCTTGACATTGTACATTACCATTGCAAGCTTTCTTTTGACTTCTACTAATAACTTTTTGCCCTTTTTCTTTTAATATTTTCAATATAGCAAAAAATAAATTATTGGAAGGTTGAAACATGAAGTTATGTGATCTCACGACAACCAAATTCTCTTGGTAGATATTACATCACATGCATCATTTGCTTAGGTGTAAATGGATTAAAAGTGACCATTGCATAAGACTCGGCAATTGGAAGAATTTGGTCATTAAGTACCTGCCATTATAACATAGAATCAACATTACTTACTTTGAAAATGTGATTTTTGCATTCAAATCATAATATTAAGAAGCTTACACTCATGAAAGATGGTTCTTGTTGCAGGGTCTCCAACGCATCAACTAGAAACAAATTATCACGTGTCAAAATGCATCAATTCATGTGATGAGATCATGCCAACATGTTAACATGATATTGTATTGAAGAGGTGTATGTACAATTTGTGTTTACTTAACTGGAAGGTACGTATACTGAAAATGCATGTGACATAGTCCTATAACTTTCTCGAAGATAAAGATTTGCACCTATACAAAAAGAATTGATAGGAGAATCAATTGGATAATAACACTCTAGGTAATTTGGAGACATGATGGAATAGCCACATGTATGTACATATGAACCTGTTGTGAGTTGGATGATATAGTCGAGCTCATTGCTCAAAGCAAGAAAAGAGTCCATAACATCATCGATCACCATGTTGGAAGTATTGGAGCTCACCTTAATAAAGGTTACGTGGAATGCTAAGCCATCCTACAATAAGAGATAGTTATCCAAGAGCACCATATACAAAGTTAACTAAGAGATAGTAAAGCACACGTTTAAGGTTTCCCATCAAAGACTAAAAACTTTATACACAATTTTGCCGAAAATTAATATCCTTCATTTAGTTAAGAAAATCAAATCGGGTACAACATGCAAATTACATGGAAAGGAAACCAGAAGACTTTCAAAACTATAATGTGCAAGTCAATGACCAAACATATATCCTTCCTTTAAGGGAGCTAAGGAGATTATCAATATACAACAAAAAAACAACCAATAAGGTGGAGAGAACTATTGGATCATCGCAAAAATTGAAATCGAACTCGAGAGTTTTCAAATAGCTATTTGTTATAGATAATATTCTAGAAACTATATGTATTGGAGTGCCATCATATTCAACATTAAAAGAACTCACCAATTTGGACCAAGCATTAGCGATGGTTTCTTCAACTGACACTATTTAGCCATAGGATTTGAACAAAATATATGATAAAATAAAAGTTCACAAGGTCATCACAAAATGATGAATGGAACTCATTTATACCATAAAATATGACTTACATTGATTAGTGGAGATGGGAATCTATTTAAAACACGAAAAAGTACATCCAAGATCCATCATATGTTAGTGAGCTAGTGAGAGTTTGATGTTGGTGCAAGAAACATTTCAGATAATGAATTATATCATTTATGCTCCAAACTAGAAATGGGAGAGAAAATTACCGTAAAGGGCAAACGGACCGAGTCTTCATCAAGTGACACTTGATAGTCAACACAATATTCTCTCTAAGATTATACATCAAACATTAAACGCAAATGTGTGTGTTAAGGAGATGATACTGATGTATTTTGGCACAAGTACATTTTGAAAACGGTCATGTGTGGTTATTTATGACTTCATTACCTCTAGCCACAACGTCATCTTCGTTGCAATGTCGATTATAGCATAGTCGTAGTAGGCGTGAAGGGCATCCAGAGATGGGAAACGAGAGACTAAAGCATGAGTGAAGGAAATTCCTTGGCTTTGCAACACCTTCCCTACAACATTGGTTTCCACATGGATAAAAAGCATAAAAACATAAATCAATGGGAGTCATTCGGGGTGGAGATTGTCTTGTACACGATAACGAAAACTAACATCAGATAGCAACCTCTAGTTTCATAGAGACTTGACATGTATTGCTTGGACATGGAGCCAAGTAGGAATGGGAAATGGTTCGGTTTCGGCTTAACCAATTTGGCCTTGTCCAAACCAAACTAGTTAAACCTTAACCGGTTCGGGAGTTTCCAAACTTGAACCAAACCGGTTCCTAAACTAGTTAAGGCTAATTGGTTGTGCTTGAACCAGTTTAGGAACCGATTCAACCAAACCGATTTGGCCCAAATAGGTTCTATTCGGCTTGGTCCATCCCTAATCAAACTCAAACCCGTTAAGGAAGTTGAAGCCTATACAATGTCCTTTATTCTATGTTGTAAGCCTTTGGGAAGATAACTTCAAGTTGTAGCCTTCAAATGTTTTTAATACTATTGAAAAAAATCTTTCAAGGAAAAAGAAGGAAGTTCGAAGCCTAAACCGAAACGTACTAAACTGCCAAACTGTCAAACCGTTTAGAAAACAATTTAATGGTTCAATTCAGGCTTGAGCCGACCCAAGACTTTATGCAATCTTGATAACCATCATTTGGGAATGCGGTTTCACGCTATCTCAATAACTATCATTCAGATGTGGGGTTTCACAAAGTCTCATTGATGAGTACCGTCAAGATACGAGCGATTGAGGGAGTTATGTTACAAAAAAATTCATGTGGCATTTTCGGGATGAAAGGGCCCGGCCAATCCATAGCAAGGCGGACATTTTGTCTCCACAAAACCACTATGTATATATCATTTTAAAGGATGAGGTGTAGGACATGGTTTTGAGATTGGAAGTAGGAGATGGAAGCAAAAGAACCTGTGTAGAGGAAGTATAAGTCACTGTGATTGTTGTATTGGAGATCAAAGAGGCCCTCCAGAATCTCTGCCTCGGCAGTAGCATTCTCTAAGAGGCCCCGCATGTCGAAGAACACAGGATGCTCCACAACATCGACAACCGAGGTGGCCATGGCCATGGTCCTAACAAAGAAATCATGAGAGAAGATGGTGGCATTGTAATGTCAAGAAGAAGTGATTGATGGATGTGACAATGTCCATGCTACATGGTGATCATTTGTTTCTCATGTTAATGATGATGAAGATGATGTCATCGATGCATACATATGAATGAATGCACACATACATATACACATTCATATGCATACATATATATACACTTGGTGATGATAATGATGGCCATGCATGTCATATGGTGGGTGGGTGGTCCAACCCAACATATAGAGCATGAGAGAGGTACCACACCTTCCATTGTTGCTCTTGGTGATTCGAGAATCAGCAAGATGATGAGTTGTGGAAGCCTTGGTGAGGATGTGTTGGGAGGGTAGTATTAGAAGGAAGATTAGCAAGAGGAAAGGAGTGCATCTTGGATGGATGGGATGGATGGGGTGGATGTCCATGGAAGAGAAGGTGTTTGTGTGCATAAGTGTGTGTGTTTTTGTATCCACTATCCGCACTCCCATCCCACTTTCTGTCCGCCCACTTGCCTGCCCGCCCATCCCATGACAACTACACAACTAATTATGAACCGGTCTCTCTTGTGGTTCGACAAAGATGATAAAGGTAAAAAACAAGCAAATTAGTTAATCCGCACTCACACATTGTCACTTTCTCCATTCAACGCTAGATCACATCTTCACCGACTGATCACTTCCCTCGGTCCCAATGCTCGCACATTTTGTCATGTTCTCTTGATCTTATCTCGCCCTCAAGCATGTTCGAGCACAAACTCCCTCTAGCTTTTCTTCTTTATTTCATCGTTGTAGAGCACATAAAAGATTTGTATAGAACTTTCTTGAAATTATAAAAAAAGTGCTCACGTGAAACCTTTAACACCAAGACTTTGGGCGTCATCATTAGTATGAATTTAACTTCGTGGTATGTGCACCTTGGAGGGGTGTCTTAAATCGACAAATACGCACATTTACCCTATTGAATTATATTACGACGGGTTCTAGTGCTTTCCTCTTGATATTTGAGCAATCATGATATTTGAGGTCACTAGTAAGTGATTGTGGCTATAGGCGCCAATATTCATATTAAATGTCACGAATCACGATTATAAGAACATGCCATTTTGGCATCGTTAATATGTGTTGCTAACTATTTGATATCATTGGCATCTGTATTATTTGGTATAGACTTTTTTTTAACATCATTATTCAAAGTGGTGAATTACATTTATCATCGTGGTTGTTGATATATTCATGTACTCAAAGAAATTATAAGTGTTACAACGGTAGAAAATAAAGAAACCGTTTTACTTAATATAAACGAAGAGGAATCGTTTCAATCATGAAGCGATTCCTATTCCTCATTCCTAGGTAGGCTATTTAATAAACCTCATCTTCCTAGAAAAGGGGGCCTCCCATTTTGGGAAGTGGAAATGTGCTCCCATTTGCAATAACTTTTAATTACCATTCCATAAGTACTACTTTTGTAATTTCCTAAATTAGATTATCTCCTTTAATTTCTGTGTCTCAACCTCTACACTTGGTATCAGAGCGTAGTAAGATCCATAGGGCTGCGTTGCACAACGGAGGAAGCAAAAGTGGAAGTGGATATTTCACACTCATGGCAGAAAGGAGAAGGAGAAAGGGCTTCAAATTAAGTGAGATGAATGAAGGGGTAGGGACCTCACTGAACGATACATTACAAGACAAAGTAGAGCAAGAAATCAAAGAAGCGGATCACTCAAGGCATCACGAGGAGGAGCAAGTAAGGGAGAGGTGGCTGAGAGAAGAGGAGGGATCATGAGTAAACACAATGGAAACGCAAGGAAGAAGGCACGGGGAAGGCGGACAAGGAAGATTGGAAGAACTAATCCAAAGAATGGAATTAGGCAATGGCGGAGATCGCCGCAACACCCTTGGTACATTCAAACCAATCAAACCACGTACATATGCAGGAGAAAGGAACTCCATAACACTTACAAGATGGATAGGGGAAATAGAGTTATTCTTGGTTCAAAGTCATGTAGAGCCAAAGCTATGGGTGATGGTGTCATCAAGTTTGCTAGATGGATTGGCGCAACACTTGCATATGTCTAAAGAAAGCACTCTCGAATTTACTGTTGTGTAAAGGCGTCCCTCCTTGCGGGGGAGTCGGCCGAAAAGTCGACTTGAGTGTCGACTGGTCGAAATCGGCCAAAAAGCCGATAGGAGTCGAATTACCGAAATCGGCCGAAAAACCGAATTACCGAATTTGGTCGAAATTCGGAAAGTAAAAGAATAGTCGGTTGCGAAGAACCGAATCGGGGGTTAGCTGATCGAATTCGGTGAGAGAGTCAAATTCGTATTCAGTCGAATAGACACACATATACATATACATATGTCTTCTACATTCAAAGAAAAAAAATGACTTAGTATATATATGCTAACAGGCTTGGTAGTGCGCCTGTATGCGGGATAACTTACTAAGAGTGAAATAGTGAGAAAAGGGGAAAACCTACATAGCGTATGTGAGGGTGTGAGATATATATATATATATATATCTGAGAGAAAAACGAGTTGTGTGTGTGTGGTAAATCTGAGAACGACTGGTTTTCTGCACAGTAGTGGCTGTGTAAGAGTATACGTACTCAGAAGCTAAGTAAGAAGAAAAGAAGTGTGAAGCAAAAGAGAAAAAGACAGAGAAGCTTCGGAAGCTTCGGAAGGAATAGTCACCTGCGTGCTAGAGTTTGAAGAGCTTGACTGAAATCGTGGTTTCAGTACATGCTCATACCAAATCAGGTTTCATTGTTCTGTGATTGTATTCTGTCATTTCTCATAGTGAAATTTATGTTCCGTGGTTTTTCCCTAAATCAGGGTTTTCCACGTAAATTGTGTGTTCTTTCTTATTTCCTGTTTGCGTCTAAGTTCAATTTCTGATTTCGAATCGGAGTGAAACTCTTTCAAACTAGTATTAGAGCATAGGTTCTAGATGGAAGGGAGTGTGAGTGGCTTTCCTGGGATGATTGTCTTGAACTCACAAAACTATTCAGATTGGAAGATCAAAATGGAAGATCTCCTAATAGTAAAAGACTTGTATGAGCCTATAGAAAACAAGGATATACCAAAGGGGGTAATAGATTCGGAGTGGAGAATCCTAAATAGGAAGGCAGTGGCGACCATAAGACAATGTGTAGACATTAGTGTCCTACAACATGTAGCGAGTGACACAAATGCCTTCGAGCTATGGCATAAGCTTTCCGCTCTCTATGAAAGGAAAAATGCCTTAAATAAGACCTTCTTGATGAGGAAGATAGTGAGACTGAAGTATGTAGACGGGGAGAGTATAGTAGAGCACATTAGTGCGTTTATGGGACTAGTGAATCAGTTAGCATCATCAAAGTTCCCATTAGATGATTGTATGCAGGCCACACTATTATTATGTACTCTACTCGATAGTTGGGAAAACCTAATAGTAACACTCAACACTTCATGTAAAGAAGACAACTTATCCTTACAAGTAGTAAAAACGACTATTCTAAATGAAGAGACAAGAAGAAAGGATAAAAGTGCTTTATCTCAATCGGAGGCTAATGTGACCCAAGAATTTAGTAGAGGTAGAAGAGAACATAGAAGTCCAGAAAATGGGGATAGGTTTAGGTCGAAATCTAGAGGAAGACCTACATGTTTTTATTGTGGGAAGCCTGGTCACTTCCAAAAGAATTGTCGACACCTTAGGAAGGACAAAGGCATGGCTGATGAGATCGAACCTAGAAAAATCTCCGATGATAAAAATACCTCAGCCATCGCAACTAGTGAGGAAGAGATGTTGTTCATATGTGAACAAGCTAGTGTGAATCTTGCAAGTGCTGAGAGCTCATGGGTAGTGGATTCCGGTGCATCATTTCACCTAACTCCCAAAAGAGAATGTTTCTCATCCTACACAGCGGGTGACTATGGTCATGTAAAGATGGGAAATGACGGGGAATGCAAGATTGTGGGCATAGGAACTGTGTGCTTGCTAACATCTACAGGCTGCAGGTTAATGTTGAAGGATGTACGTCATGTTCCGGATGTCAGGTTGAACTTGATATCGGCTGGACGGCTAGACGATGAAGGGTACAGCGGTGGCTTCCAAAATGGTTCATGGAAGTTCTGTAAAGGGAGCCTGATCGTGGCTCTGTCATGATAACAGTCACATCATGCATCGAAAGGATCATGACACTCACATTATGACTTGAAAGGATTTGAACCCACGACCTTGTTGTACACATGTCAAATCCTTAACCATTGTATTAATATTCTTATATGTATAGTCTCTAGAATATGAAATCTAATATCATAGGAATATTCTATATTACTCTACATTCTAGAATGACCTAGAATATTCTAGAGTGTTCTATACCACTAGAACCTTCTAGAATACTCTAGAGATCTTCTAGATTACTCTACATTCTAGGATAACCTAGAATATTCTAGAGAGTTCTCTATTACTTATAAATAGGGATCTACCACCCATCCCAAACCTAAATTGGTTCAACGCCATTTTGTAGCCTACTCTTTGTAATCCATTTTACGCTTCAATATAATAATTCTCTTTCAATTATCTCTCTATCTCTTTTTCTCTCTCTTTTTCTCTCTCAGTCTTGACAGTTTGAACAAATTTATTTCCTTTCATCTCTTCGTCTTCCACAAACCCTAACAAGTTCTCTTCTTCCTTCTCCTCTCCCCTCATAAGCTATGGAGTCCGTGAGCAAACAAGAATACATGCGTGTTCTTTCTGAGCTCGACATGCTCACGAATAAATTTGTGGCATTAGAGCATGAGAATCAAAGGCTACTTGGAGATCTACAACACGTGAGCGCCGAAAAAGCTCAACAATATGAAGAGTTATCACAGCGGGTTCATCAACTTGAGGCGACTATATTGTCATTACGAGAGCAAGCGTCGGGGGCTCAGAACTCCCCTAGAGAGCCAAAGATCAGCCTCCCTGCCAAGTTTGATGGTACAAGATCTTTATTTCGAGGCTTTTTGAATCAAGTTCGTTTAGTTATTCAGCTACATCCCAATCGGTATCCAACTGATGCTGCTCGTGTGGGATTAGTGGGAACTTTGCTATGCGGTACGGCGTTAGCATGGTTCGCACCACTTCTCGAGAAGAAATCACCATTGCTGGAGGATTTCGAGGCCTTTGTTAAAGAGTTTCAAGCTAGTTTCGGAGACACCGACAGCACTAGGACAGCGATAAACAAGATTCGAAGGCTCCGACAAGGAGATCGTCCCACGTCATCTTATGCAGCCGATTTCCGTCTCTTGGCATGCGATATCCCTTGGGATGAGGCAGCTTTAATGGATCAATTCCGTCAAGGTTTGAGAAATGATGTCAAAGATCTTCTTCTTACTTTCCCTGAAGATCCGAAGTCACTTACAGAAGCCATTAGTCGAGCTGTGCGATGTGATAATCGCCTATTTGAGCGACGTTCTGAGCGCCAACAAATGTTACGCCGCCAACCTGAACAGACTTACGCTTCCGTAGTCGCAACGCCTCCACAAGTTTCTAGACCCATTACAAGGGATGGCCCAACTCCGATGGAAATAGAGTCAACACAACGTCGTGGGCCGTTATCAGATGCTGAGAAACAACGACGTCGAGCGCATCGCCTTTGCCTGTATTGTGGTGGTCCAGGACATATAGCTGTAAATTGTCCACATAAACCTAGGCGTCAAGTATACCAAGTAAGTGTCCATGAAAACCCTACATCGAGTTCTATTGTTACTTCTAATAACATAAATAAGCCTCATAGTCCATGTCATGAGAATAGATTCGATTTCTTGAGTCAATTAGAGGATGTGTTAAACGAGTAAGTCCGGCCAAAATAGGAGCCATTTGGCTGGACCATCCTAGCTATGTAGAGTTAGTTCCTAGTCGTGGTTCCATTTCATCAAATCAGTGAGTCGAGTTTTTTCAGCACAAGTCGAGCTTACCACATCTACATGTCATCGAGTCCTAGCCTCTGCCCTTCTAGATTCTGGAGCCAACTCTTGTTTCATGGATCGTGAATTTGCCTTGTCACAAAACATCCTCTTGAATAAGCTTCCCAACCCAGTAGCCGTAGGAGTCATCGATGGACGTCCCATAGCATCAGGAGATATAGTCGAGGAGTCCGAGCCAATTAGGATAGTTCTTGGCAATTTGGCAAGCATAATCTCTTTCAATATTATTCGTAGTCCGGACCACCCAATAGTTCTAGGTCTCCCCTGGTTTGAACTCCATAACCCGAAGATTGATTGGATGAAAAGAACAATTGAGGAGACTCGGGACAAAAGCACAAATCCCGCATCCCTCTCTCCTACATGTGCTAATAGATCCCCGGAGTTATCGCCCATCTCTTTACGACAGTTGCGGGAGGAAGGGGGGAACGAGGCCATGTTCGTCTTCGCAATAGTAGCAACTCCATCATCTGTCATGAACAGTACTGAGACAGAGAAGGAATTAGTACTAAACAAAGGATTAGTACTATGAGAGGTGTGGAACTTCTTCGAGAGAAGGAAGAAGTGAGCGAGACAGAGAGAAGAGAGAGAGAGAGAGAGAGAGAGAGAGAGAGAGAGAGAGAGAGAGAGAGAGAGAGAGAGAGAGAGTGATGATAAGAAAGATATTTATTATATGAAGAGAATATACAACGGTGGCTAAAAGGCTTAAGACTGGTGTTGAACCAATTTGGTTCAACATAATGCCTAGTGCCCTCTTTTATAGTGTTTTTAGGAGTAATCCTGAAGCTTCTAGAATGTTCCAGAGAAATCTGGAATTTACGACAGTTGCGGGAGGAAGGGGGGAACGAGGCCATGTTCGTCTTCGCAATAGTAGCAACTCCATCATCTGTCATGAACAGTACTGAGACAGAGAAGGAATTAGTACTAAACGAAGGATTAGTACTATGAGAGGTGTGGAACTTCTTCGAGAGAAGGAAGAAGTGAGCGAGACAGAGAGAAAGAGAGAGAGAGAGAGAGAGAGAGAGAGAGTGATGATAAGAAAGATATTTATTATATGAAGAGAATATACAACGGTGGCTAAAAGGCTTAAGACTGGTGTTGAACCAATTTGGTTCAACATAATGCCTAGTGCCCTCTTTTATAGTGTTTTCAGGAGTAATCCTGAAGCTTCTAGAATGTTCCAGAGAAATCTGGAATATACACTAATTTCCTATAATAAAATGTAAATGAAAATAATATCCTACGTATTACAATAGATGGTCTAATGGTCAAGAGCTCGACCCATATAACCTAAGGTCATGGGTTCGAGTCTTGCCATATCATGACACTATCCCCCCTTTAAAACGACGAGTGTCACGAGTCGTCTTGGATTGAGGACCCGGTTTGTGTGGATATTGACGATGGAAGTCTTCAAGAAGAGCACGAGCATTGGTTACATTCTCGATCGGTTCCCAAGTACGTTCGCTGGGACTATAGCCTAGCCAATCGACTAGATAGTAGAGCTTGTTGCGAACAATCTTGGAATCAAGAATGGCGGCAACCTCGTACTCCGGCCCATCTTCAAGCTCGATCGGGGGTGGAGGTTGGATAAGACGTTCTGGGATGGTGCTCTCGTGGTAGGGTTCGAAGAGAGAACTATGAAACACCGGATGTATTCGAAGTTGAGGAGGTAGATCGAGACGAAAAGCAACATCATTAATCTTTCCAATAATACGGAAAGGACCTAATCGCCGATAATCCAACTTCTCACATGGGCGAGTAGTCTTGATGTGTCGTCGTAGCAACCACACCCGATCTCCAATATTAAAACTAGATGGAAGTCGATGACGATCCGCGTAGACCTTGTGTGTTTGTTGAGCTTGCTGGAGATGAGTAGATAAATCCGCTTGTATCTTGCGTAACCGCTCCAAACGATCCTCCGCGCACAGATTTGTGGACACCTCTGGGGTTTCAAGTACACTCCACCGGGGGTGACATCCCGTATAAGCATAAAATGGCGTAACTTTAGTGGATGCGTGGATAGAGTTGTTATAGGCAAATTCGGCGAAGTGGAGAATATCTGCCCAGTCGTCCTGATGATAGCTGAGAAAGCACCGCAGATACTGCTCCAACGTTTGATTTGTTCGTTCAGCTTGGCCGTCAGTTTGTGGGTGGTAGCCGGAAGAGAGGTTACAAGTGACCTTGAGCATGTTAAAAAGGTGCTTCCAGAATTTTGACACGAACTGGGGTCCACGGTCGCTGATGATACTATCGGGGAGTCCATGATGCCGACATACTTCACGCATGACAATTTCGGCAGTGTCTTCACTGGAGATCTCCTTAGTACATGGCAAGAAATGAGCCATCTTCGTATATTGATCGACCACCGTTAGAATCGCATTGAACCCCTTAGAGACTGGAAGATCTGTGATGAAGTCTAGAGCAATGGATTGCCACGGCTTGCTTGGAATTGATAATGGTTCTAATAAACCATATGGATGATGCCTTGGCATTTTCGCTCTACAACATGTATCACAAGTCCGAACAAAATCCTCGACAAATTGCCGCATACAGGGCCACCAGAATGATCGTTGTACTAAATGTAATGTTTTAGTACTACCAAAATGCCCAGCTGTATATGTGTCATGACAGTTTTGTACTACTCGAAGGCGGCAAGAACCATTAGGAACATACAAAAGTTCTTTAAAGAAGAGTAATCCATCATGGTATTTGAATTGCCGATAGTCCGTACCTGGTGGTTGCGACTGTGAACACAACGCTCGAGAGGGATCAATTTGTGCTAGTATAGCTTGGGCGAACGCATCTGTCTTCAAGTCTTCACGTATGGTATCGATAACGCGGGAATCCATAGGCATGTCAAAGATTTGTGTTGCTTGTAATCGTGCCGGTCCCAAGATGACTTGTTTTTGGTTATCGAAAGCTGGCTCGCCGGGACGGGGTGCTAGATACGAACGCCGTGATAATGCATCTGCCTTCCCTTGGTGCCTCCCCGGACGATATGTAATTTTGAAGTCGAAACGCGTGAGGAAGTGGGCCCACCGAGCTTGACGTCGATTCAACACACGAGCATCCTGAAAGTAGGCAAGATTCTTGTGGTCACTAAATACGGTGACTGGATGAGAGGATCCCTCCAGAAAATGCCTCCATTGCATAAAAGAATCCACTATTGCCAATAGCTCCTTATCATGGATTTCGTAGTTGATTTCGGCGGCATCAAACTTGCGTGAGTGAAAAGCCATAGGATGTAGCTTTTCATCATTCCCTTGTTGTGACAGAATGCTCCCCAATGCAAAATCCGATGCGTCAGCTTCGATAATGAATGGTTTCTCCGGATCGACATGAGCTAGAATTGGAGCCGATGTAAATGCTTTTTTAAGACTCTCGAAAGACATGTCCGTTTCTTCAGACCAGGTGAACGGTTGTCCCTTCCTGGTAAGTTGTGTGAGAGGTAGAACGATCTTTGAGTAATCCTGTATGAACTTCCGGTAAAAATTGGCAAAGCCTAAGAAGCATTGCACATCCCGTACCGAACGCGGAGTCTGCCATTCTACCACCGTTCTGACCTTAGCTGGGTCCATGGAGATGCCTTCTGACGAAATGATGTAGCCGAGAAATTCCACTTGGTTGCACCCGAAACTACATTTTTCTAGCTTTGCATACAGACCATGTTCTCGAAGTCGTTTTAGTACTAATAGTACATGAGAATCATGTTCTTCTTGGGTCTTTGAATAAACCAGTAGATCATCCAAATAGATGATCAAACAATCATCCAATAGATCTCGGAATATATCATTAGCCATGTGCTGGAAGACTGCCGGCGCATTAGTGAGGCCGAACGGCATGACAGTATACTCGAAGTGCCCATATCTGGTGCGAAACGCGGTCTTCCATTCGTCTCCTGGTCGGATCCGTACGAGGTTATATGCTCCCCGTAAGTCGATCTTCGTGAAGAACCTGGCACCATTGATCCGTTCTAAAAGACTTGAGATAAGGGGAAGAGCATACCTATTCCTGATTGTAACCTTATTCAAGCCACGGTAATCTACAACGAGACAAAGCGATCCATCTTTTTTCTTGACGAAGAAAATGGGCGCACCGGCTGGAGATTTCGAATGCCGAATGAAACCATTTTCCAAATTCTCCTCTATATAGGCCCGAAGGACTTCCAGCTCGGTTGGTGACAAATTGTAGATCGGTCCCCATGGCGGCTCTTTTCCCGGTTGTAAATCGATGGGGCAATCGTACGGTCGATGATGAGGAAGTGTGTTGGCTTGTACTTTATCGAACACATCGGTGTAATGGCGATACTTCTCGGGAAGTTGAACGGTGGATTCTTCTTTAGTGGTGTTGGAGGGGTTTACTGATATTGCAAAGAGGAACATTTCCTCCTTGTGCCCTTCTTTACGCAACTGACGTAGCGAAATGGTTGCCATCTTCTGAGTTGACCCTTGGGTTTGTCGACACCGGATTTCTCTTGTTCTCCAATCTATGTCAGGGTTATGTAACTCGAACCACGGTAGTCCTAAAACTATAGGATGTTCTGGGATACTAATAATATTAAATGATACTACACATACTAAGTTATCTAGGACAATATTAATGGGCTCTGACTCTTCTAGGATATTTCCGGAAGCAATGGGACGTCCATCGATGACTACTACAGAGGCTGGACACTGGAGTTTTCTTAGGGATATCTTCTGAGCTTGAGCAAATTTCTTATCCATAAAGCAAGAGTTAGCTCCGGAATCTAAGAGTGCTAGGACATGTACTGGAGGGGTACTTTTAGTACTAACTATTACTTGGGCTACGAACACATCACTAACTTGCTTAGAGGGAATGGAACCACTAATGGGCTGCACAGATCTAGGGCTGTCCAACCAAACAGCTCCTATTTTGGCTGGACTTAGTCGTTTAACTCTTCTTCTAACTGACTAAGGACATCAAATTTGTTTGCTAGATCTGGGATATTAGTACTATTAGGACTATCAGATATCCCTACTGAAATAGGTTCGGATTTAGTACAATTAGAACTAGCGACTATTTGGTTTACCTGTCTTCTTGGCCTATGGGGGCAATTTATTGCGATATGTCCTGGTCCACCGCAGTAAAGACATAGTCGATTTGTACGGCGTCGCTGCTTTTCTTCTTCGGATAATGGCCCTCGACGACGTGTAGTGTCAATCTCCATCGGAGTCGGAGTATTCGCTGGAGACGCATTATATGACTCCCTCGGAAAAGGTCTTGCTACCACTGAGGCGTAGGTGGGCTCTGATCTTGACCTCGGCATCTGTAGCTGTCGTTCCGAACGTCGCTCAAAGAGGCGGTTGTCACATCTCACCGCGCGACTGATTGCTTCTGTTAAGGACTTTGGCTCTTCGGGGAAGGTCAAGAGTAAATCTTTGACGTCGTTGCGTAAACCATAACGGAATTGCTCCATCAACGCTTGATCATCCCAAGGGATATCGGCGGCGAGTAGGCGAAAATCTGCAGCGTATGCGGAGGCTGGACGGTCACCTTGGCGTAATCGCCGGATTTTGTTGATTGCGGTCCTGATGCTGTCAGTATCTCCGAAACATGCTTTAAACTCACCTAGAAACTCTTCAAAATTGTTGAGTAACGGAGATTCCTTTTCTAATAGTGGAGCGAACCATGACAACGCTGAGCCACTTAACAAAGTGCCTACTAAACCCACTCGTGATGCATCGGTGGGATATCGGGAAGGATGCATTTGAATAACTAATCGTACCTGGTTAAGGAACCCTCTAAACTGCGATCGCGTTCCATCGAACTTCGTGGGAAGGCCAATCTTAGGTTCTTTATGAATCCCTTGTGTTCCGGGCCCATGTTGTTGCATCGCTACGATGGTGGCTTCGAGTTGTTGCACGCGTAACGCAAGTTCCCCATGTTGTTGTTGCGTTTGCTGCTTTTCTAAGGAGATTTGCTGAAGATCCCCCAGCAACCGTTGGTTTTCTTGTTCCAAAGCATGGAACTTCTCCTTCAAGCATTGGAATTCCGAGAAAACAGATTGATATTCTTCAGCGCTAACAGTGGCCATGGGATGAAAGAAAAGAGGAATAAAAGATTTGTAGGAAATGAGAGAGACAGAAGGTAGGAAAATTGGTTCAAACTGTCATGAACAGTACTGAGACAGAGAAGGAATTAGTACTAAACGAAGGATTAGTACTATGAGAGGTGTGGAACTTCTTCGAGAGAAGGAAGAAGTGAGCGAGACAGAGAGAAAGAGAGAGAGAGAGAGAGAGAGAGAGAGAGTGATGATAAGAAAGATATTTATTATATGAAGAGAATATACAACGGTGGCTAAAAGGCTTAAGACTGGCGTTGAACCAATTTGGTTCAACATAATGCCTAGTGCCCTCTTTTATAGTGTTTTCAGGAGTAATCCTGAAGCTTCTAGAATGTTCCAGAGAAATCTGGAATATACACTAATTTCCTATAATAAAATGTAAATGAAAATAATATCCTACGTATTACAATAGATGGTCTAATGGTCAAGAGCTCGACCCATATAACCTAAGGTCATGGGTTCGAGTCTTGCCATATCATGACATCATCCACTTCACGTGACACGGATATTAAACTACCAGAGAAATACAAGGAGTTTTCAGATGTCTTTGATAAGGTGAAGGCCAATACATTGCCGGAGCATCGGCCATACGACTGCCCTATTGACTTACAACCAGGGAAAGAACCTCCATGGGGCCCAATTTATAATCTCTCCCTTGTAGAGCTAGAGACTTTGCGGGAATATATTGATGAGGATCTGGCAAACGGATTCATTCGGCATTCTAGATCCCCTGCTGGTGCACCTATCTTCTTCGTTAAGAAGAAGAATGGGACTCTTCGGTTGGTCGTGGATTATCGAGGGCTAAACAAAGTGACTATCCGAAATAGATATGCTCTACCATTAATCCCGAATCTTTTGGAACGTCTCAGTGGTGCAAAATATTTCACGAAGTTGGACCTTCGCGGAGCATATAATCTAGTTCGGATTCGCCCGGGGGATGAATGGAAGACAGCTTTCCGCACTCGCTATGGACATTTTGAGTATACAGTGATGCCATTTGGTCTCACGAATGCACCTGCTGTTTTCCAACATATGGCGAACGATATTTTTCGAGATTTTCTTGATATCTTCACTATAGTTTACCTAGATGATATTTTAATCTACTCAAAGACCCAAGAGGAGCATGATGCACATGTTCGTCAAGTACTATGCCGACTCCGAGAATATGGTCTCTACGCAAAATTAGAAAAGTGTAGTTTCGGCCAGAATCAAGTGGAATTTTTGGGGTATGTTGTATCGTCAAATGGTATTGCTATGAACCCCATGAAGGTACAGGCAATTTTAGAATGGCAAACGCCCCTTTCAGTGTGTGATGTGCAATGTTTTCTCGGGTTTGCAAATTTTTATCGAAAATTTATTAAAGATTATTCCAAGGTTGTGCTTCCGCTTACTCAGCTCACACATAAAGATCAACCATTTATATGGAGTTCAGATGCATCCGAGGCATTCGAAAGCTTAAAACGAGCATTTACAACGGCACCTATCTTAGCACATGTCGACCCAACAAAACGCTTCATCCTCGAAGCCGATGCATCCGATTTTGCACTAGGGAGTGTCCTCTCGCAGACTGGAGATGATGGACAACTACACCCTGTCGCCTTTCATTCACGAAAGTTTGAAGCTGCAGAGATCAACTACGAGATCCATGACAAAGAGCTTCTTGCAATCGTGGATTCGTTTCAACAATGGAGACATTTCCTAGAAGGTTCTTCTCAGCAGATCATTGTCTACAATGATCATAAGAACCTGACTTATTTCCAAAATGCTCGAGTCTTGAGTCGGCGACAAGCCCGGTGGGCGCAATTTTTGACTCACTTCGACTTTATCATCATATATCGCCCTGGGATGCAGCAAGGCAAAGCAGATGCTCTTTCTCGGCGCTCTTATATGGAACTTCGTCCAGGGGAACCTGCTTTTGAGCATCAAAAACAAATCCTTTTGGGTCCTAATCGATTACGATTAATGGTAGTTAACGCCATAACAGCTCTTGAAAATTCCACTCTTCTTGATTCCATTCGAGATCATATGGCCACTGATGATTTCGCCAAGGATGTTTTGGATCATATCGTCCTAGATCGTGCTTCTTGCTCACAGTCGAAAAATCCTCGTAATGACTATTGTCAGTTCTATTGGCATGATGGTTTTCTATTTCGACAAAATTTATTGTATGTTCCTGATGGTCCCCCACGGCTACAAGTTTTGCAACATTGCCATGACTCACCAATGGCTGGTCATTTTGGAGTTCACAAGACTCTAGAATTAATTTCTCGACGCTATTGGTGGCCTCGCCTTCGTCATTTTGTTGAGGAGTATGTTCGGAGTTGTGATATATGTTGTCGATCAAAGAATCCTCGTCACCGACCCTATGGCTTACTACAACCACTTCCCGTTCCGAAAACACCTTGGAAGTCTATATCCTTGGACTTCATTACTGATCTCCCAGTTTCAAAAGGTTTTGATGCAATTCTCACAGTGGTTGATCGATTTACCAAAATGGCACATTTCTTGCCATGTACAAAGTCGATTACTAGTCAAGAGACGGCTGATCTCGTTATGCGGTAGGTATTTAAGCATCATGGTCTGCCAGATGATATTATTAGTGATCGTGGTCCACAATTCATCTCAAAGTTTTGGAAGCACCTGTTCAAACTTCTCCACATTTCAGTTAAGCTTTCTTCGGGCTATCATCCTGAAACAAATGGCCAAACAGAGCGTACCAACCAGACATTGGAACAATATCTTCGTTGTTTCATCAACTATCAACAAGATGATTGGGTTGCATTTTTGCACTTGGCGGAATTCGCTTACAACAACTCAGCCCATTCTTCTACAGGATATTCCCCATTTTTCGCAAATACGGGCTGTCATCCTCGATGGACGATGAATGCGCATCCAGAAGTTCCTACCAACCCTGCTGCCGAGGATTGTCTTAGTCGCCTCCAAGAAATTCAAGCTAACATTCTCCACAATTTGCACGATGCTCAATTTACACACAAGAGGCTTGCCGATCGTCATCGTCTAGACTCCTCAAAAAAGTTCCGCATTGGGGATCATGTATGGCTTCTCCAACACAACATCAAGACCACTCGACCTTGCAGTAAATTGGATTACCAACGTTTTGGCCCTTACATGATCACTGGTAAGTGTGAAAGTGTTTTTAGAATTCAAGGTATTGAAGTCTACAAGAATATAAGGTATGGTGCGTTCACATCCGGAGGGCAAGATCACGAGCTAAGGTCTTGAGGATAAGTCAAACAAAAAGCAAGTCACGTGGAGAAAAGTAAAAGAAGAAAAAAGCGGGCACCAAAATGCAGTCTACAACGAACGCTCATAACTCATTCGTTTGGAAGCCAAATATAATGTGTAAATATGGGTTGGAAAGTTTGTGAAGAGAGCTATCCATAGGTTTTTAAAGCTCTAAATTTAGAGCTTCTACGAGGGAGATATGACGATTAGAAGATCGTTGTATCATAGCTAAGAATAGGAGATGGAAAAGCTGTAAAAAAAGCGTGGAAAAGAAAGCAAGCGAAACTTATCTACTAGAGGAGAACTTCATATAAAGCAAGAAGAGTGAGGTGGTGAGGAGAGTTTTTTTCTTGTGGTGTTTTTCTTGCCTATTCATGTAGTGCGTTTTTCTAGTGATCAATTGATCCTTGTAGGCTTGAGTTTATGTATCTTCTTTCTCTTGTTTCTATGATGATCACTCCTTATTAATATATCTTTGTAGATTTGGGTTTCTATATCTTCCTTCTCTCTCTTTTTTCTATCATCATATCTCTTTTCATTTTGGCGCTCCAGGGAGGGTCGATCCTTTCTGTATAACGGGAGGAACGGTTGTCCACTAATTGATGGTTGGATCTACCGATTCATCATCAAACTAATGGCAAGATATGGAGTTCGCGATGCGACAGATCTACGAAGAGAACTTTTCCAATTGCGTATGGTTTCACCAATGTGCTACCTCGAGTATGAGAAGACGTTTTTGGATATATGGTCCACTTGGATTGGACTTGTTGGAGGCGTTGAAGATGTATACTTCAAGATGGAAAGATTCAAAGCAGGGCTAGATCCATATTTTCAATATGAAGTGCATATGAAGTACCCAAGGTCTTTCCATGATTTGCTTCGAGTATGTCAAAGTTATGATCAACAATTGAAGAAGTTGTTATTCGGTGAAGCATATGGATTATCGGCGTCATATACCATAAATCCAAGCTATAATAATTGTGGATCGGTCATGAGCCAACAACCAGCCTACTTGCAATGTCCGATTCAACAGGTTCCCTCATATCATTATTCTAATTTTTGGAGTTATAATGATGTCTATGAAGGTGATTCCAGAGACAATGAAGAAGAGGTGATGAATGTGGAGTCCCCCCATCTAGTTCATGAGGACAACCATGATATAAAGAATGATGATGTGAAAGACGAATCTAAGGAGATAGTTATGAGAAGCGATGTTATGGATGGTGATGCCAATGTACATCATGTTGAGGACATTATTGATACAACAAGTGATATGGTGGTTGATGATGAATATGTGCAAGATGAAATGGAAGATATGACAAAAGAAGTTGTTGATGGTGAAGTACCCACAACGAAGTTGCAAGATGAAGAAGGTAACCTAGAAGTGATAGCTGGAGATTGGCTTTTGGAGATCAATGCGTGTAAGGAAGCATTGGTAAGTGCCAAGTTGCAGTGTATGAAGGTGTTCGTGCATGATTTATGTTTTGGATTTGCATTGAGTAGCAACAAAGTTATGTGGGCATCAACTCTTCAACAACAATTTGACCAAGAGCCAAGAGATTTACTTGTAATGCATGATTGGAGTATCATTAACTTATCACCATCAAAGGATCCACCACAACTAATCAAATGTATAAAGGAGAAGGAATCATCTATCGACATTGGCAAGCAAGAAGAGGAAAGCATAACAATTGATGAATATTCGTGGGATAGGGAAAACAAATCATTCCACATGGTGTCTAAGGAGGAAGAAGAAGTCATTGAAGAGAAAAGTATTATCACCCTAAAGGGGAAAAAGAAGATGATTTCAAACGATGTCCAAGGAGAAGAGGATCTAAGGTTTATTTCTCTCTTTTTTAAGTTTACAAAGTTATTCATAAATGAGTATTCATAGATAAGAGTAGAAGGCATCAAGCACCACATCAAGTTGGAGAATTTGAAGTTTGTCTCACTTATTGTGGTTGTTCCAAAGGAGAAAGACGTCAACTTCCAATCCTTGAATGATTCAACCAAACGAGATTTATTTTTGCTTCCTTTTCGAGATGAGATTCTAGATGAAATGGTCATACATAAAAAACAAGGTAATGTGGAGAATGTGGTGTGCCAAGAAGAAAGTCATGTTGATGAAGCAAAGATTGACATAATTCAAAATATGACAATTCTGACAAGTCTCGAAGCTTTGAAGGTATTTGTACAAAAGGTTCGCTCGCTCGAAAGATTTATTCATATGTTAACATGCTTACTTCTATCAAGAGTTATGTATCACATAGACCTACTTCTGTTTGGAAAGTTGATGAAGATATACTAATTGTTGTAACCTCTTTCTTTGTGTTGACAAGGAGAAAGATGGTGATGGCAATTGTCAATGTGTATGTGTGTGTGTTTAGAAGTGTGAGGTTTTTCCTATCGACTAGCGGGGGTTTTACTCACATAGTTTGTTTCTTTTCTATTTATTTTCTCCTTCTTTGTCTATAGCCATGAATAAGGCGAAGGAGAACCTTTAGTTTTATTAGTAGCTTAGGGTTCACCATAAATGGTTCACAAAAAAGCAAGGGGGAGGGCTAAATGTGAAAGTGTTTTTAGAATTCAAGGTATTGAAGTCTACAAGAATATAAGGTATGGTGCGTTCACATCCGGAGGGCAAGATCACGAGCTAAGGTCTTGAGGATAAGTCAAACAAAAAGCAAGTCACGTGGAGAAAAGTAAAAGAAGAAAAAAGCGGGCACCAAAATGCAGTCTACAACGAACGCTCATAACTCATTCGTTTGGAAGCCAAATATAATGTGTAAATATGGGTTGGAAAGTTTGTGAAGAGAGCTATCCATAGGTTTTTAAAGCTCTAAATTTAGAGCTTCTACGAGGGAGATATGACGATTAGAAGATCGTTGTATCATAGCTAAGAATAGGAGATGGAAAAGCTGTAAAAAAAGCGTGGAAAAGAAAGCAAGCGAAACTTATCTACTAGAGGAGAACTTCATATAAAGCAAGAAGAGTGAGGTGGTGAGGAGAGTTTTTTTCTTGTGGTGTTTTTCTTGCCTATTCATGTAGTGCGTTTTTCTAGTGATCAATTGATCCTTGTAGGCTTGAGTTTATGTATCTTCTTTCTCTTGTTTCTATGATGATCACTCCTTATTAATATATCTTTGTAGATTTGGGTTTCTATATCTTCCTTCTCTCTCTTTTTTCTATCATCATATCTCTTTTCATTTTGGCGCTCCAGGGAGGGTCGATCCTTTCTGTATAACGGGAGGAACGGTTGTCCACTAATTGATGGTTGGATCTACCGATTCATCATCAAACTAATGGCAAGATATGGAGTTCGCGATGCGACAGATCTACGAAGAGAACTTTTCCAATTGCGTATGGTTTCACCAATGTGCTACCTCGAGTATGAGAAGACGTTTTTGGATATATGGTCCACTTGGATTGGACTTGTTGGAGGCGTTGAAGATGTATACTTCAAGATGGAAAGATTCAAAGCAGGGCTAGATCCATATTTTCAATATGAAGTGCATATGAAGTACCCAAGGTCTTTCCATGATTTGCTTCGAGTATGTCAAAGTTATGATCAACAATTGAAGAAGTTGTTATTCGGTGAAGCATATGGATTATCGGCGTCATATACCATAAATCCAAGCTATAATAATTGTGGATCGGTCATGAGCCAACAACCAGCCTACTTGCAATGTCCGATTCAACAGGTTCCCTCATATCATTATTCTAATTTTTGGAGTTATAATGATGTCTATGAAGGTGATTCCAGAGACAATGAAGAAGAGGTGATGAATGTGGAGTCCCCCCATCTAGTTCATGAGGACAACCATGATATAAAGAATGATGATGTGAAAGACGAATCTAAGGAGATAGTTATGAGAAGCGATGTTATGGATGGTGATGCCAATGTACATCATGTTGAGGACATTATTGATACAACAAGTGATATGGTGGTTGATGATGAATATGTGCAAGATGAAATGGAAGATATGACAAAAGAAGTTGTTGATGGTGAAGTACCCACAACGAAGTTGCAAGATGAAGAAGGTAACCTAGAAGTGATAGCTGGAGATTGGCTTTTGGAGATCAATGCGTGTAAGGAAGCATTGGTAAGTGCCAAGTTGCAGTGTATGAAGGTGCTCGTGCATGATTTATGTTTTGGATTTGCATTGAGTAGCAACAAAGTTATGTGGGCATCAACTCTTCAACAACAATTTGACCAAGAGCCAAGAGATTTACTTGTAATGCATGATTGGAGTATCATTAACTTATCACCATCAAAGGATCCACCACAACTAATCAAATGTATAAAGGAGAAGGAATCATCTATCGACATTGGCAAGCAAGAAGAGGAAAGCATAACAATTGATGAATATTCGTGGGATAGGGAAAACAAATCATTCCACATGGTGTCTAAGGAGGAAGAAGAAGTCATTGAAGAGAAAAGTATTATCACCCTAAAGGGGAAAAAGAAGATGATTTCAAACGATGTCCAAGGAGAAGAGGATCTAAGGTTTATTTCTCTCTTTTTTAAGTTTACAAAGTTATTCATAAATGAGTATTCATAGATAAGAGTAGAAGGCATCAAGCACCACATCAAGTTGGAGAATTTGAAGTTTGTCTCACTTATTGTGGTTGTTCCAAAGGAGAAAGACGTCAACTTCCAATCCTTGAATGATTCAACCAAACGAGATTTATTTTTGCTTCCTTTTCGAGATGAGATTCTAGATGAAATGGTCATACATAAAAAACAAGGTAATGTGGAGAATGTGGTGTGCCAAGAAGAAAGTCATGTTGATGAAGCAAAGATTGACATAATTCAAAATATGACAATTCTGACAAGTCTCGAAGCTTTGAAGGTATTTGTACAAAAGGTTCGCTCGCTCGAAAGATTTATTCATATGTTAACATGCTTACTTCTATCAAGAGTTATGTATCACATAGACCTACTTCTGTTTGGAAAGTTGATGAAGATATACTAATTGTTGTAACCTCTTTCTTTGTGTTGACAAGGAGAAAGATGGTGATGGCAATTGTCAATGTGTATGTGTGTGTGTTTAGAAGTGTGAGGTTTTTCCTATCGACTAGCGGGGGTTTTACTCACATAGTTTGTTTCTTTTCTATTTATTTTCTCCTTCTTTGTCTATAGCCATGAATAAGGCGAAGGAGAACCTTTAGTTTTATTAGTAGCTTAGGGTTCACCATAAATGGTTCACAAAAAAGCAAGGGGGAGGGCTAAATGTGAAAGTGTTTTTAGAATTCAAGGTATTGAAGTCTACAAGAATATAAGGTATGGTGCGTTCACATCCGGAGGGCAAGATCACGAGCTAAGGTCTTGAGGATAAGTCAAACAAAAAGCAAGTCACGTGGAGAAAAGTAAAAGAAGAAAAAAGCGGGCACCAAAATGCAGTCTACAACGAACGCTCATAACTCATTCGTTTGGAAGCCAAATATAATGTGTAAATATGGGTTGGAAAGTTTGTGAAGAGAGCTATCCATAGGTTTTTAAAGCTCTAAATTTAGAGCTTCTACGAGGGAGATATGACGATTAGAAGATCGTTGTATCATAGCTAAGAATAGGAGATGGAAAAGCTGTAAAAAAAGCGTGGAAAAGAAAGCAAGCGAAACTTATCTACTAGAGGAGAACTTCATATAAAGCAAGAAGAGTGAGGTGGTGAGGAGAGTTTTTTTCTTGTGGTGTTTTTCTTGCCTATTCATGTAGTGCGTTTTTCTAGTGATCAATTGATCCTTGTAGGCTTGAGTTTATGTATCTTCTTTCTCTTGTTTCTATGATGATCACTCCTTATTAATATATCTTTGTAGATTTGGGTTTCTATATCTTCCTTCTCTCTCTTTTTTCTATCATCATATCTCTTTTCAGTAAGATAAGTGATGTTGCATTTCGTCTTGACCTCCCTCCGCACATGCATCTTCATCCGGTGTTTCATGTATCCCTTTTGGAACCTTATACTACAAGTTCAATTCCGGGCCGTCTTATGACACCCCCACCACCTGTCGAGTTCTTGGACGGGCCTGAATTTGAAGTTGCTGCCGTTCTCGATTCTAAAATCGTGCGCAACAAGTTGTATTACTTGGTCGATTGGCTAGGCTATACCCCCAATGATCGAACTTGGGAACCTGCCACAAATCTTTCCAATGCTGCAGAACTTGTCAATGCATTTCATTGCCAATATCCTTGTAAACCAGGTCCTAATACAAACCCTACGACCCGTGAGACGTGTCGTCGAAGAAGGGGGATAGTGTCATGATAACAGTCACATCATGCATCGAAAGGATCATGACACTCACATTATGACTTGAAAGGATTTGAACCCACGACCTTGTTGTACACATGTCAAATCCTTAACCATTGTATTAATATTCTTATATGTATAGTCTCTAGAATATGAAATCTAATATCATAGGAATATTCTATATTACTCTACATTCTAGAATGACCTAGAATATTCTAGAGTGTTCTATACCACTAGAACCTTCTAGAATACTCTAGAGATCTTCTAGATTACTCTACATTCTAGGATAACCTAGAATATTCTAGAGAGTTCTCTATTACTTATAAATAGGGATCTACCACCCATCCCAAACCTAAATTGGTTCAACGCCATTTTGTAGCCTACTCTTTGTAATCCATTTTACGCTTCAATATAATAATTCTCTTTCAATTATCTCTCTATCTCTTTTTCTCTCTCTTTTTCTCTCTCAGTCTTGACAGGCTCGAGCCCAAAAACAGAACACACTATATGTAATGCATGGGAAGTTGTGTTGAGAGGAAGAAAATGTAGTGGCTGGCTCAGATGGTGAGTTGTGGCATAAAAGGCTCGGACATATGAGTGAAAGGGGAATGCATATCCTTGCGGAAAAGGATTTCCTACCAGAGGTGAAAGGAGTGCATTTGGAAAAGTGTGTGGATTGCCTGGCTGGAAAGCAAAATAGAACAGCGTTTCACTCTAGGCCTCCAATGAGGAGAGAGCATGCCTTAGAGTTGGTTCACACCGATGTATGTTATGTTGATGCCCCATCTCATCGTGGAGGACAATACTTTGTCACATTTATTGATGACTTCAGTAGGAAAGTGTGGGCTTATGTGCTGGTGTCTAAAGACCAAGTGTTGTCGGTCTTTAAAGAGTTTCATGCCAAGGCAGAAAGAGAATCCGGACAAAAGCTGAAGGCTGTCCGAACAGATAACGGTGGCGAATATAGAGGCCAATTTGAGATGTATTGCAAGACTCAAGGCATCAAACTTGAGTATACGGTGCCGAAGACAGTTGAGCTAAATGGTCTAGCAGAAAGAATGAATCGAACCATAATGGAAAGGGTAAGAAGCATGTTGGCACATGCAAAATTGCCAAAATCATATTGGGCTGAAGCAATGTTGACGGCTGTTTATCTCATAAACAGGTCTCCATCAGTGCCTTTGAAGGGGGATGTACCACAAAGATTGTGGACAAGAAGAAATGTGTCTTATCAGCACTTAAAGGTGTTTGGATGTACATGTTTGGCCTATGTACATGTTGCTAAAGATCAGAGGTCAAAACTGGACAGCAAGTCCAAACCTTGTATATTCTTGGGGTACTCGGAAGACGAGTTCGGGTACAGAATGTGGGATCTCCTTGACAAGAAAGTGATAAGAAGTCGAGATGTCATATTCATGGAAGACAAGACAATCGAGGACTGGGAGCAACAAAGACCAGAGTCGTCTCCCAAATCGATCACTGCTATGGAGTCAATACTAGTCGATCCGACTCCCACACAAAAATCGGCTAATGAAATTGAATTTGAGTCAGTCGACACCCAACAACAATCTGAGTCGGTCGACACCCAACATCTGACTGATACACACGAATTGGAGTCGGAAGATGAGTTGCTGGAAGAAAACGGCCATCAGCCAATTATTGAAGGGAGAAGATATCCACGAAGACAAAGGAAGGTCTCTTCTAGATATCCAGCCAGTCAATATGTTCTCTTGACTGATGAAGGGGAACCAGAATGCTATGAAGAGGCCATGACTGATGTACACAAGGAGAAATGGTATAATGCCATGCAAGAAGAAATGGATTCCTTGCATGAGAACCTAACTTATGAGCTGATGGAGTTGCCTGATGGTAAGAAGGCACTTAGAAACAAATGGGTCTACAAATTAAAGACTGGTGAAGATGGTAGTACACCCAGGTATAAGGCCCGTATCGTCGTAAAGGGTTTCCAACAGAAAAAGGGAGTTGACTTTGATGAGATTTTTGCCCCAGTTGTAAAAATGACCTCTATTCGGGCTGTCTTGAGTATGGCCGCTAGTATGAATCTTGAAATTGAACAACTAGATGTTAAAACAGCCTTCTTGCATGGTGAGCTAGAAGAGGAAATCTATATGCAACAACCGGAGGGCTTTGAGGTAAAAGGAAAAGAAAATCTCGTGTGTAGGTTGAAGAAAAGCTTGTATGGTTTAAAGCAAGCTCCACGACAATGGTATAAGAAATTTGAGTCCTTCATGTTGGAACATGGATTCCACAAAACACAAGCTGATCATTGTGTATTTGTGAAAAGGTATAATGAGGGTGACTTTCTTATTCTGTTGTTGTATGTGGATGATATGTTGGTTGTTGGACAGGATGTCAAAAAGATTGCAAGCTTGAAGAAATCATTGAGCAAATCATTTGCCATGAAAGACTTAGGACCGGCAAAACAGATTTTGGGAATGCATATAGTCCGGGACAGGACCGAAAACTTGCTATGGCTGTCACAAGAGAAATATGTGACAAAAGTTTTGTAAAGGTTTAATATGTGCGATGCAAAATCAGTCAGATCTCCATTGCCAATGGACTGTAAGTTAAATTCAGGACAATGTCCGAAATCTGAGAAAGATAAGGCAGAGATGAGAAGAGTGCCGTATGCCTCTGCGGTTGGTAGCCTTATGTATGCTATGGTTTGTGTTACGGGCATGACCATATAATATCCCGTGGTGAGAATTGTCGTAGTATTCTATACACGTGGATAAGTGTGAGGGTTAAACAAAGAGTCTAAAGAAGGGGAGGATTACTTTTAATCCTCGGGATTGAGACAACCCATGAGGCCAAGTGTGAACATGGCTGGGGGCCTTGAGAATTACTATAAATAAGAGGCCTAGCTACCCTCATTGGGGCATGCATTGACTACGTCGAGACTCTGTCCGTGAGTGGAACGACTCTTGTAGCAAGCACGCTATCGTCCAGGTACGACTCGACGCCAAGGCGGTGGTATGGGACGCCGATTGAGGCTCGAGTCCGTCTCGATCCCTTCGCTCGGGGGTGGTCGGGTGGATCGGCACCCTTCTTTCTCTCTTTTCTCTCTATTCTTTCTAGATCTATCATTGATATATCCTTATTTTATGCTTACTTTAGTACCTAATCTCTAATATTTTGAACATTCACGTTTACAATATCGATAATGTCTCGGGTCAATTAACATATTTTGAACAAAAACAACTTGATGAAATCATAAACGATTTTCGTGATGTTTTTCCGAGTGAACTACCCGATGGTTTACCTCCTAAACGTAATATAGACCATCGTATAGATATTGTACCTGGCATTGCACCCATTAGTATACCTCCGTATCGCCTAAGTCGATCTGAAGAGGATGAGGTAGCTAAGCAACTTAAGGACTATTTACGAATGGGTTATATACGTTATAGTAAATCTCCATGGGGTGCACCAGTTCTCTTGGTTAAAAAGAAAGAGGGCACATGGCGTATGTGTATTAATTACCGACGCTTGAATAAAGTGACGATCAAGAATTCGTACCCATTGCCCCGGGCTGACGATCTAATTGACCATCTCCAGGGAGCTCGGTATTTTACGAAACTTGATCTCCGTACTGGCTACCATCAAATACGAATAAGTGAGGACGATGTTCCTAAAACAGCATTTCGTACGCGCTACGGCCATTATGAGTTTTTGGTTATGCCTTTTGGTTTGACCAATGCTCCGGCTACATTTCAACAAGAAATGAATGACATTTTCCGAGAACAACTTGGAAAATTTGTCGTTATCTTCTTAGATGATATTTTAGTTTATAGCCGTACATTACAAGAACATGCTAGACATGTCCGCTTTGTTTTACAAATATTGCGTGACAAACAATTTTACGCGAAGATCTCAAAATGTGAGTTCTTCAAGAAATCAATTACTTATCTTGGACATCTCATAACCGAACGAGGAGTTGAAATTGATCCTTCTCGCATCGAGAAAATCAAGCTTTGGCCCACTCTTTGGAATATTCGAGAAGTTCGATCATTCCTTGGTTTTGTCGGATTTTTGCGAAAATCTCTTCGTAGTTACTCACAATTGACGACGCCGTTTACTGATCTTCTAAAAGGTCAAACGCGTAAGTCTACAAAACCTATTGTGTGGAATGCTACACTAGACCTCGCCTTTAAGGAACTCAAGGACTTGGTATGCAAGGCTCCTTCACTTCTTTTACCCGATCCTTCAAAACCTTTTGAGGTTGAAACCGACGCAAGCGATTATGCTATAGGTGCTGTCTTGTATCAAGATGGTAAACCAATAGCATTCGAGAGTAAGAAACTTGATTCTGCTCAATGTCGGTATACCGTTCAAGAAAAGGAATTATTTGCGGTTATACATGCGCTCAAAACATGGCGCCATTATCTTTATGGAAATCGCTTTGTGGTAACTACGGACCACGAGTCCTTGAAATATTTTTGTGACCAACAAGACCTGAAAGGTCGTAAGGCACGATGGGCTGATCTCATCCAGGACTTTGATTTTTCCATACGATATCGTAAAGGTTCCATGAATACTGTCGCTGATGCACTAAGTCGCATCCGTGAAGTTAACATGCTTAGCTTCACTGAAATAACATCAGATCTTTATGATCACCTTCGAGGAAAGTATCCTGATGACAATTATTTTGCAAAATACTGGGCAAGAGTCGAGTCTGGAACAGACACCACCACACCCTCGAAGGAATACTTCCACATTGCTAACGGTCTGCTCTACCGTAATGGGAAGGTTTGTGTTCCAGATTTACCTGAGGTCAAAAAGAGAATTCTTTTTGAATGCCATGATGCACCCTCAGCAGGGCACCCTGGAATACATCGTACACTCGTTCTCATCTCCACTCAATTTTATTGGCCTAAGATGCGTCCTGACATACATAGCTATGTGACTAAATGTCACCAATGTCAGGTTAACAAAGCCGAGCGACTTAAAGCCGCAGGACTTTTACATCCCTTGGACATTCCCAATAATAAGTGGGAAAGTATATCCATGGATTTTATTGTTAGCCTTCCTCGCACCCAAAAAGGTCATGATGCCATATGGGTTGTGGTTGACAGACTAACTAAAATGGCCAGATTTATTGCTACTAAAACCACGGTAACAGCTCCTGAATTGGCTTACCAATTCGTTGATGAGTTATTTCGTTTTTACGGGTTACCGATGGATATCGTGAGTGACCGAGATCCGAAGTTTACTAGTGACTTCTGGACGCAAGTCTTTAAGAAGTTAGAAACTACGTTGAGCATGAGCTCCACGGATCATCCTCAATCCGATGGACAGACAGAACGAGTAAATCAAATTATTGAGGACATGCTTCGAGCATACGTTGGTGCAAAACCAACAAAATGGGAACGTTACCTCCCAATTTTGGAGTTTGCTTATAACAGCTCCAAGCATACGTCGACGGGATATAGTCCTTTTATGTTGATGTATGGATTTTAGCCACGAGCCCCGATTGATGTTAATATACATCATGATGAGTTGCGAAGTACGCAAAACTTTCTTCGGGATATGCAAGATATGTTGCATATTGCACGGGATAATATAAAAACAGCTCAAGATAGAGCGCGTTTTTATGCCGATCATCACAGGCAACCTCGTGTATTCAGCCCTGGACAGAAGGTATTTTTACGTGTACTTCACAATTCTAAGACATTGTCTACGGGTAAGTGCGCTAAGTTAGCCCCACGGTTTTGTGGACCTTTTACAGTCCTCAAACGCATTGGATCATCAGCCTATCGTCTCGCTCTTCCCGATGGTGTTGGAATCCATCCAGTCTTTCATGTAAGTCGTCTAAAAGAACTTCTAGGTTCTGGCGACAATACAGTTACAACTGAAACTCTGGTTACTTCTGAAGATTTATCTTCTAAACCACATGTACCAGAAAGAATTCTCGATGTTAAAACAAAAAAATTACGTGCTAAGGAAATCCGAGAATTTAAAATAAAATGGATGGATAAATCAATCAAAGATGCCACATGGGAACGCGAAACGACTCTCAGAACTAACTTCCCTAACTTTCCATTGCAAGAGTGCAATGTTTTAAAGAGGGGGAGTATGTTACGGGCATGACCATATAATATCCCGTGGTGAGAATTGTCGTAGTATTCTATACACGTGGATAAGTGTGAGGGTTAAACAAAGAGTCTAAAGAAGGGGAGGATTACTTTTAATCCTCGGGATTGAGACAACCCATGAGGCCAAGTGTGAACATGGCTGGGGGCCTTGAGAATTACTATAAATAAGAGGCCTAGCTACCCTCATTGGGGCATGCATTGACTACGTCGAGACTCTGTCCGTGAGTGGAACAACTCTTGTAGCAAGCGCGCTATCGTCCAGGTACGACTCGACGCCAAGGCGGTGGTATGGGACGCCGATCGAGGCTCGAGTCCGTCTCGATCCCTTCGCTCGGGGGTGGTCGGGTGGATCGGCACCCTTCTTTCTCTCTTTTCTCTCTATTCTTTCTAGATCTATCATTGATATATCCTTATTTTATGCTTACTTTAGTACCTAATCTCTAATAGTTTGCACAAGGCCGGACATTGCATTTGCTGTCGGGACAGTTAGTCGATACATGGGAAATCCTGGAAGGGAGCATTGGGAAGCTGTGAAATGGATTCTTAGATACCTCAAAGGAACTTCGAATGTATGTCTTAGATATGGCTCCGGGAAACCCATGCTAGAAGGTTTTACAGATTCTGATATGTCGGGTGATGTAGATTCTAGCCGATCCACATCAGGGTATGTGATGACGTATTCAGGGGGAGCTGTGTCATGGCAATCAAGATTGCAAAAGGTTGTGGCTTTGTCTACCACCGAGGCTGAGTATATGGCTGCAGTGGAAGCCGGAAAAGAACTAATTTGGATGAGAGAGTTCTTGAATGAACTAGGATTGAAGCAAGACAAGTACTTACTTCATTGTGACAATCAAAGTGCTATCCATCTGGCTAAAAATGCTACCTACCACTCTCGTACAAAGCACATTCAAAGAAGGTACCATTGGTTAAGAGAAAGAGTGGAAGAAAATGAGTTTGTTCTATCTAAGATCCCCACTGAAGAAAATGGCTCAAACATGCTCACAAAAATTTTGCCTATGGAAAAACTTGTTGCATGCCGGAATAAGATTGGCTTGGTTGGTTCTCCCCCTACAGGAGTGAAGGGGCAGTTTGTTGTGTAAAGGCGTCCCTCCTTGCGGGGGAGTCGGCCGAAAAGTCGACTTGAGTGTCGACTGGTCGAAATCGGCCAAAAAGCCGAAAGGAGTCGAATTACCGAAATCGGCCGAAAAACCGAATTACCGAATTTGGTCGAAATTCGGAAAGTAAAAGAATAGTCGGTTGCGAAGAACCGAATCGGGGGTTAGCTGATCGAATTCGGTGAGAGAGTCAAATTCGTATTCAGTCTAATAGACACACATATACATATACATATGTCTTCTACATTCAAAGAAAAAAAATGACTTAGTATATATATGCTAACAGGCCTGGTAGTGCGCCTGTATGCGGGATAACTTACTAAGAGTGAAATAGTGAGAAAAGGGGAAAACCTACATAGCGTATGTGAGGGTGTGAGATATATATATATATATATATCTGAGAGAAAAACGAGTTGTGTGTGTGTGGTAAATCTGAGAACGACTGGTTTTCTGCACAGTAGTGGCTGTGTAAGAGTATACGTACTCAGAAGCTAAGTAAGAAGAAAAGAAGTGTGAAGCAAAAGAGAAAAAGACAGAGAAGCTTCGGAAGCTTCGGAAGGAATAGTCACCTGCGTGCTAGAGTTTGAAGAGCTTGACTGAAATCGTGGTTTCAGTACATGCTCATACCAAATCAGGTTTCATTGTTCTGTGATTGTATTCTGTCATTTCTCATAGTGAAATTTATGTTCCGTGGTTTTTCCCTAAATCAGGGGTTTCCACGTAAATTGTGTGTTCTTTCTTATTTCCTGTTTGCGTCTAAGTTCAATTTCTGATTTCGAATCGGAGTGAAACTCTTTCATTTACTTCTTGGACGAAGTTCAAAAGAGAGTTGCGACAATATTTTATCCCTCAGAACGAGCATTTACACCTTATGGATGAGTGGAAGGCATTGAAGCAGGGAGAAGGCCAACTTACTATCTATAATGAGAAATACCGTCAATTAGTATTACAGATACCCCATCTACATCCAATCACCAGCTTCATGGGTTTGTGTCGGGCTTAAGACCACGTATTCGGATGGAGGTGGAGAAGATGAACCCACAATCATGTGAAGAAGCCATGCGAGTAGCAGAATGAATTAGTGATATCGAAGCAAATACACGTCCGACATATGGAAATCAACCAACTAACTTCAACAATAGAAGCTGGATGACAACGGCAACTCGATGCAAAAAGGTTTAACTCGGGGAGAAGCATCTCAGAATCAATGGACAAGCAATATAGGGCAAGGCGCACCATTGCTCAATAATACCCCGACATCATCATTCCGTGGTCCCGTGATGAGGAGAGGATGTTTCAAGTGCGGTGGTCCGCACCTTGCATCAGAATGCCCAAAAAAGAAACAATTTCAGGCGAGAGCTGCCTCTTCCCAACTTGAGATAGCCGAAGAGGAGGAAGGAATGAAGTGGGAAGTAGACACAATGACAACTCAGTACGAGGATGAAGTAGATGAAACCATATGTTCGAGCTGGACCAATTAGAGCACGGCCTATATGCCTCAATGCAAGGCTAAACAACACAAGCAACTTATTTTTACAAGTTCAAATCAATGGGTACACGTGCGAAGCTATGATCGATAATGGAGCAACACATAATTTCATAACGCTAGTATGTGCAAGAAAATTTGGCTTGAAACTACAACCTCTAAGAAATCTTGCAATCAATTTTGTGCAGGGATTCAAAAATACATGCTCAATAATCGAAGATGTTAACTTAGGTAGAAGCTGGAGATTGGAAGTGGTCGAACAACCTTTCTCTCAGTAGATATGGATAGCTTTGATGTAATTTTGGCGTTGGAATGGGTGGACAAGTATGTCATCTCCCAGTTTGGGAAAAAGGTAGATAAACTGTTGCTAGACAATGAGGATGGAAAAGGTGGCATCATTGTAAACATGTATAGGCATAAGGAAGAGAGGGTTACAAATCGGAAGGCCAGAATCGCCTCTTTGTAGGTGCAGCTATGCTCAGCCAAGGTTGCAAGTAAAGCCCTAAAGAAAGGCGGGCAACTTTTTTTATGTACCTCTCTACACAAAAGGATACAAGAAAAACAAGACTTGAAAAAGGTACGATTGGGTGATGATAGTTTTTGTAAATTACTAAATCAATTTAGTGATGTGTTAACAGAGGAGTTGCTGAAGACGCTTCCACCACAACGAGCGATTGATCATCAAATTCCTTTTATTCCGGGAAGCATGCCACCCGCGAAAGCTCCCTACCAATGAATACAACACAATTGGCAGAATTAAAGAAGCAATTACAAGAATTGGAAGAATGTCGCTTCATCCGGGCGAGCAATTCTCCTTACGGTGCACCGATAATTTTTGTAGCAAAGAAGGATGGCACAATGAGATTATGCATGGATCATAGGGCTTTGAACAAAATACTTGATCAATTACAAGGTGCCCAATATTTCTGTCGAATCGATTTGCGCTCCGGATACCATCAAATCCGGATAGCAGAAGAAGACATTGAGAAAACAACATTTTGTACTAGATATGACAGTTTTGAGTGGTTGGTCATGATCTTTGGACTGATTGGAGTGTCGTGGACCTTGTGTAGGCTTGGGAATGATCTTTTCCGTGACTATCTAGATAAGTTTGTAATAATATACATTGACGATTTGCTCATTTTTAGCAAATCATTAGAAGAACACAAGCTACATGTCACTCAGGTTTTACGACGACTAAGAGAACATAAGTTATTCGCCAAGCCAGAAAAATGTGAGTTTGTTGTAGAAGAAATAGAGTTCCTTGGGTTCCGAATAGGAAGGGAGGGACTAAAAATGGATGTGACGAAAGTAGAAGCAATTACTAAGGAAATGGCCTGACCTAACAAAATAATAGAGGTACGACAGTTTATAGGATTTGTGCAATATGTTAGGAAATTCATTAGGAATTTTAGTGAAATGGTAGCCCCACTAACGGATCTCATCAGAGGGGCTCAAATGTTCAAGTGGACAACAAGAGAACAAGCCGCATTCGAGAAATTAAAAGAGGCCCTATGCTCACAACCGGTGCTCCAATTACCCGATTTCACGAAACCATTCGAGATCCACACCGATGCATCCGATCAAGCATATGGGGCCGTGTTGTTTCAAGAAGGACACCCAATTGCGTACGAGTCCAAAAATGTTTCGAAAGTAGAGAGTAGGTGGCCAACACAGAGAAGGAGATGTTGGCCATAGTATACGCTCTCCGGAAATGGAGGCATTATGTACAAGATAAGTTCACACGGGTAGTAACAGATAATATCTCTCTAAAATACTTCCAATCACAGCCACGATTACCAGCAAAACAAATGTGGCAAGACCTATTGGCAGAATTCGATTTGGAAATCATACATAAAAAAGGTAAGTTACATACATTACCTGACACACTAAGCATGATGCCTCAGATACAACACATATCAATAGTCACCAGCTAAGCATGGATGGAAGAGATACGGCAAGCTCAAGAGTAGGATGCGGGAACCCGACAACTCAAAGAGGATGTGGAAAGTGGCAGAATAGTGCATGGAATGTATAGGCTACATGAGGGCTTATTATGGAGTCAAAAGAGGGTGGGAATACCCAATGACATGCAACTAAAGGCCAAGATCCTAAAGGAATTGCATGATGGACATCTGGCGGGACATGGAGGGCCAAAACGGACATTATTGGCCGTAAAAAAATATTTCATGTGGCCAAGAATGGAAGAAGAAATTATCAATTATGTATGTACATGTAAGGTATGCCAAGCGGTGAAAGCAAGGAGAGGGAAAGCACTTGGACTTCTACAACAAATGTTGATTCCATCCAGGCCTTGGGACGTGATTAGCATGGATTTCATCGTGGATCTTCCTCCATCCCGGGGACACAACATATTGATGGTGGTCGTGGATTTCTTCTCTAAGCAAGCCCATTTCATACCCACTAAAACACCTCTAACAACGAATCACATGGCACATCTTTTCTTTAAATACATTTTCAAGTATCATGGGTTGCCCTAAATAATCATCTCTAATAGAGACCCACGTTTTACAAGTAGTTTTTGGCAAGGGCTATTTCGGGTGTTAGGCACGCAACTTCGTATCTCTTCGTTGGCTCATCCACAGACAGATGGCCAAACCGAGAGGCTTAATCAAGGTATTGAAGACTACATTCGTTGCTACGTCTGGGCTGATTAGACGGATTAAGTGGATCGTGTTGACAAGCTAGAATTTTGCTATAACGCGACCATTCATTCGAGCACTGGTTTTTCTCCCTTTGAAATAGCTACGGGGAAAGAGGTACTTACGCCAATTGGTCTAATTCAACATAAAGATAGGAGGCCTACAGGAGAGCTATATATTGACAAATTCCTGGAAACATGGAAGCAAAAGATGGAAACAGCAGAGGCCGCCTCAACAAAACAAAGACACAGATGATTGCTTGCGTCAACAAAAAATGAGAACATGTGGAATTTTTTCCAGGGGATCTGGTGCTAGTAAGTGCTTCAAGCTGGCCATTGCCTGAGAAATTAACGCCAAAGTTCAATCACAAGTTCTATGGTCCGTTTGTTGTCACAAAGAAAATCAATAATGTGTCTTACAAGCTTCAATTGCCAACAATATAAAAAATACATGATGTTTTTCACGTTAGTCTATTGAAAAGATTTCATTCAGATGTGACATGGGCCCGGGATGAGCAAAATAACATGGCTTATGAGCCAGAGACAATTTTGAAGAAGCAAGTTCGAAGAGGAAAAAGTCGTTTTTTGGTCAAGTGACAAGGATTGTCAATAGCAGAAGCTTCATGGGTGACGGAAGAAGCATTGCGTCAAGCAGGGTTTGAATGGCTGATGGCACCGCTAAATCAACCTGATCTTTGGTAGCTATCAGCCACTTTAGTTTTGTGGTCGAAAATCTCTTCAATGGAAGGAGAGTGTTACAACGGTAGAAAATAAAGAAATCGTTTAAACCGTTAAGCCACGGTTTCGTGGTTCAGTTCGGTTTGTCGCCGATTGTTAGAGGATGTATGGAAAACAATGCCCTTGAGAGTCTTGGTAAATTTGTTAAACTCAAGGATTACCTCAATTAGCAAAATCCTACAAATCATGTAACCATTGCAGTTACGCTCCTTATCTTCTTGTCACTTTATCGAAGATATTGTCACGGATGAACAATTGGGGGTAATGAGATGGGGAAGTTGATGATATAGGGAGATCGAGATGTTGATGACAATGAGTAAAAATATCTATTCCATGACTGGTGTTGATCTCCTTGATGTTAACAAGGGAGATCACCCCTTTTTATACATGTAGTGATGCATGATAAGCATGCTCATGCCAAGTCTTACATACTATGATATCAAGCATACTAATTCTTGCATGCCAAGTCTTACATACCGAGTCTTACATACTAGGTCTTACATACCACTCTTTATACAAAGGTTTGAAGTCTAAAGTTTGTCTAGGAGAAATATATATACAAGGGCCTAAGGTTCACATTCGAGTCGAAGTTCATGAAATTATCCTCCCCTTAAGTGTCGACTTCAAGAAGGTGTGGGTTTGTGAGGATATCGGAGATGAAAATCATGAACCACTTCTGGGGCATTTAGTAAATTTCTAGTGGGCTCCCATGTAGCCTCAGAGATGGGATATCCTTTCCACAATACCAGATATTGGAGCTTTCGTCGGCTCTTGCACGAGTCCAGAATGGTCTCGACTTCATACTCATCCTCGGTCGCCAAAGACACAGGGGGAGGTGGCTCGATGCTTCTTCCTGGAATTGAGGATGGATGATAGAGCTCAAGAAGTGATGCATGGAAGACATTGTGAATTCAGTAGTGTGATGGAAGAGCAAGACGGAAAGCCACAGTGTTGACTTTATCAATGATGCGGAATGGCCCCAACTTTTTGTAATCAAGTTTGTTGCATGGGCGAGTTGTCGGAATATGCCGACGTAATAACCATACCATGTCACCGACTTTAAAATCAGGCGCAACCCGTCGATGTTAATCAGCCTTCTCTTTGTGTCGTTCTTGAGCAATTGAGAGTTCTAGGGATAGGTCATGATGCACTTCTTTCATCAGACGAGCTCGTTCTTCAGCATATGGATTTACAGAACTAGCAAGGATAGCTATACTAAAGCATGGGTGGAATCCATAATTTGCGAAGAAGGGTGTTACAGTAGTTGATGTGTGGAGAGTATTGTTGTAGGCGAACTCAGCCATTGGAAGAAATTTGATCCAATCATCTTGTTGATAACTTATGATACATCAGAGATATTGCTCTAGGATCTGATTTACTCGTTCCGTTTGACCGTCTGTCTCAAGATGGAAGGCTGTCGAAAATTTTGTGGAAGTTCCAAGAGTCTGGAAGAGGCACTTCGAGAAATGAGACATAAATTAGGGACCACGATCAGAGATAATGTCATCCGGTAAACCATGAAGGCGCACAATATTTGTTAACAATAGATCTGTTGTTTCCATCCCTGAAATTGCTTTAGAACATGGAATAAAATGTGGCATCTTTGTGAATTTATCCACCACCACTAATAGTGAATTGAATCCCTCAATGTCGGGAAGGTCAGTGATAAAATCCGTCGAGATGGAGGCCCATGGCCTACTTGGAATTGGCAAAGGTTGAAGTAGACCGTAGGGACGATGATGTACTGCTTTGGCGCGGGCACATGTATCACATGTTTTCACAAATTGTTTAACAAGTTTCCAAGGTTGTGGCCACCAATAACTTCTAGAGATTAACTCCAAAGTTTTTGCAATGCCAAAATGTCCAGCTAGGGTGTCATCATGGCATTCCTTCATGATACAGATACGACAAGGACCATTTGGGACATACATTAAGTTGTTCCGGAAAAGAAAACCATCTCGAAACATAAATTGTTCTTGACTATTCCGTACCTCCTTTATGGTTGATTTGTTGACTCGATTATCCTTAATTTCTTTTGCAAATTTCTCGGTGGCAGTATCTGTGGCTATTGCATTGAGTAATGATTCATCTACACCCATATAAGCTGCAAAGAGTTGAATCTAATGTGGCTGTAGGAGACAACGTGATTGTTGATTGTAGGTCTCATCTCCTGGTCGAATTTCGAATTCCGAACGCCGAGATAGGGCATCGGCTTTACCATGTTGGGCACCGAGACGAAAAACAATTTGAAAGTCATAGTCAGCCAGGAAGGTCGACCATCGCGCTTGCCTCCGGTTCAAAATGCGAGTAGTGGTGAAGTAGACGAGGTTCTTGTGATCGATCACCCATAAATAGGGCCAAATGGAGGACACGCACCATCTTTCAAGTCAATTGGAGAATCATATGAGCGATGTTCGGGCAAGCGATCAACATTTTTCTTCTCAAATACATCAGAGAAATCATTGTATTTTGATGGAAAAGAGCTAGTACATAGTGTAGTATCTGGAGTGGACATGACCGCCATGTCCTTAGAATTAGAAATGGATGCAATCAGCATTATATCGCTTACCCGAGCAGGAATTGGAACTATTTTCGAGGCCAACACGGGACTAACTATCGATGTTGTTTCTATTGGAGCAACCGCTGACATGGTTCTCGCTAAAGAGGAAATGGGAGTGACCGATAACTAGGTCCTCAACGGAGCAGAAATGGGAGTTGCACCTGAAACATGGGTGGGAGTGACCGTTGACGTGGTCCTCACTGGAGCAAAAACTGGAATCGGAGCAACCATTGATGTGGTTCTCACTGGAGCAGAAACGGGAGTTGTCCCCAAAACATGAGTGGGAGAAACCGTTGAGACGGTCCTCACCGGAGTAGGTGGCCAAACAAATGGCAGAGCATTGGCTTGAAGAAGGGTGGACGTAATACCTTGTGAGTGAAAATTCGAGGTGAAATTGATGGAGCGAGATAACTAATCCACGACTGGATTGTGAGTTTCGAGCCATGATAACCCCAAGATGATAGGATGTTGAGGTGATGTGATGAGGTTAAAAGTGATTTCTTCCTGGTTGGCTCCAATGTGGAGACCCAAGGGAATTGTTGTATTTGTGATGGCACCAGAAGAGAGCGTTCGATCGTCGATCACTTCAACTAGAATCGGGACGGTTAATTTGTTGCTTGGAATGTTGTGTTTACGTGAAAACATGATGTCAATAAACCACAACGTAGCCCTAGAATCCAACAAAGCTTTTGTCTTCAGAGTGGTAGAGCCAAACTGAAGAGTGATCGGAATCATGAAACTTGTTGTCGAGGAAGTCGATTAATTGGGCCCTTGACATAATTGTCAACTCTTGTGGTTCAGATGCACAACCCCTACTGCAACTGGACATTGGAAGTTTCCTGTTGACCAAAAATGTCAATCCCATCCACACGATGTGGTGTTTCACGGGGTCCCTTTTTTGGGCAAGAGCGGATCAAATGGTCAAGGCTGCCACAATAGACACATAAATTGTTGGCCCGTCGATGTTGTCGTTGCGTATTAGTCAATGGTCGATAGCGAATTCGATCGATCTCCATTGGCGAGCTAGAATTTGTGGCAGGAGTTGACGATGAAGTGGAGGATGACATGGGAGGCGGTGTTGTCAACCATGGTAGGTGACTTCGTGTAGCGGCTGACCAAGGTGGATGGATCCGGTGACGACGTTCCTCTTGCCGGAACTCAAAGAGACAGTCATCGCAGCGCACAGCTTGGGAAATAGCCTCATTCAAAGATGTGGGCTCAAGAAAATTAAGTAAAAGATTTTTTACCTCACCTCGTAATCCTCGGCAGAATTGAACGAGGAGGGCTTGTCCGTCCCACTCGACATCGCATGCGAGCTGACGAAATACAGATGCATAGATTGATGTTGGATGATCACCTTGTTGAAACGCATATAGTTTGTTGAGTGTGGCTCGTCGTTTGTCGGTCTCCCCAAAAGTTGCCTTAAATTCGGTAAGAAATGCTTGGAAGTCATTCAAGAGAGGTGAAGAGGTCTCCACTAGAGGGGCAAACCAAGCTTGTGCTTGTCCTGTCAGCAACGTGCTGATGAGCCCAACTTGTCGAAAGTCATCAGAATAGCGTCGGGGCTGAAGACGAATAATAAGGCGGATTTGGTTGATGAAACCTCTTAGCCGTGACCTTGTTCCATTGAATTTGTTTGGCAAGCTGACATTGGGTTCTACAACATAAGGGTCAACAATCGGGTGAGGTATAACTGGTGTGGTTGCCTGAAGTTCTTGAACAGAGTTTCGCAAGTTCGCATTTTCATGTTGGAGTTGTTGCACGACCGCCAAAATTTGCTCAAGATTAAGTCTAGATGATTCTGACATGATAGTGTATTGAGAAAGAAGGAAAAAAGGAAAACAGGAGATCAATCTGTCACGGATGAACAATTGGGGGTAAAGAGATGGGGAAGTTGATGAGATAGGGAGATCGAGAAGTTGATGACAATGAGTAAAAATATCTATTCCATGACTGGTGTTGATCTCCTTGATGTTAACAAGGGAGATCAACCCTTTTTATACATGTAGTGATGCATGATAAGCATGCTCATGCCAAGTCTTACATACTATAATATCAAGCATACTAATTCTTGCATGCCAAGTCTTACATACTGAGTCTTACATATTGGGTCTTACATACTAAGACTTACATACTAGGTCTTACATACCACTCTTTATATAAAGGTTTGAAGTCTAAAGTTTGTCTAGGAGAAATATATATACAAGGGCTTAAGGTTCACATTCGAGTCGATGTTCATGACAGATATATATCCTCCATTGATGTCTTAACTATGCTAGATGATATAAACAACCCATCTCCAATTACTAGTGTGTGAACATATATGCAAAGTGTCTTTAGAGTTAACAACTTTCCTACTGTAAAAATGGAGCAAGTGGTGTAATGCAGAGGAAGATAATTGAGTGTGTGTGTGTGTGTGTGTGTGTGTGTGTGTGTGTGCGTACGTGAGGCAAAACAGAGAGAGAGAGAGAGAGAGCTTAAGACAGAGATAACTATGTATTACATCCAACAGTAACAAAGTTACAAAGGGTTGGTTTAAATACCAACTAAGCTAGGGCAAGTGCCCTTTCTACAATTTACAAAACTAGCATGGTATGTCCATGAGCTAGTGTGAAACCTATTATTAAGGGAAGTTGAGTTCGATTCTCAACACGCCTCCTCGAACACAACTTCTATCTATCGAAAGGTTGTTCGGTTCGTACTTCGACCCGTCTCGTAGGCTTTGATCAACTGCGTATTGCGTACTTGTATATCGTGCGTACGTTGTTCGGTTCATACTTCGGAATGCTTCGAACTTTGATTGTTCGGCTTTTTGGTTGCGTACTCCTTGTTCGGTTTCAATCGATCGATCGGTTCACTGCCACTATTTTGTACTCCCGCTTAAGCTCGGCTGGTCGGGAAGAGATAGGCCAAGGTTCGACACAAACTACCAGAGCTTATCGACACCAAGGGCTTTCGTGAAAATGTCGGCTACCTGTAGGTGCTTACTGAGATGTTGTAAATCGATATCTCCGGTTTGTACGCGCTTGCGGATAAAATGATAGTGCACTTCAATGTGCTTAGTCCGCGCGTGGAATACGGAGTTCTGCGCAAGGTAGATACTGCTCATGTTGTCGCAGTATAGACGAATTGGATCTTTGATGAGTACACCCAACTCGTTCAGTATACGCTTGAGCCATACAGCTTCGCATGTGGCGACTACCGCGCCCTTGTATTCAGCTTCCGTGCTCGACAGTGCGATTGTCGGCTGCTTCTTACTACTCCAGGAGATCGCTCCGCTACCAAGAGAGAAGACGAATCCGTATGTGGATTGTCTATCTGCTTTGTATCCTGCCCAGTCTGCGTTTGTTTACCCTTCGAGTCGAATGATCGTATTTGACTTATACATGATGTCGTAGTCCATCGTCGCGCTGACATACCGAAGTATCCGTTTAGCGCAATCCAGATGAGGATTTCGCGGATTTTGCATAAATTGACTAAGCAGACTAACCGAATAGTTGAGGTCAGGTCTCGTGATGGTTAGATAAATTAAGCTACCAATCAGTTGGCAATACTGAGTCGGCTCACCCTCGGCCATGCCGGAGTTAGCATCGATCTTGAAATTACCATCGAGAGAGGTAAACACAGATTTGCACTCCGTCATTCTGAACTTGTAGAGTAAGTTGAGAACATAGTGCCGTTGTGATATCATTATTCTAACTAGTGTTCAAATTACTTCAATGCCTAGGAAGTAATGGAACTCGTGCAGGTCTTTCATTTCGAATCTGCCGGAAAGAAGTGATTTGACCTTGTTAATCTCAGTTAGATCTTTTCCTCCGATGACCAAATCATCCACGTAAAGGATGATGACAATCGGGCTATCCGACTAATTTCAGATGTACAGAGAAGTATCAGATTTTGACATTCGAAATCCGATCTGATGAAGATACTATGTGATCTTCGAGTGCCACACACGCGGTGCTTGTTTGAGGCCATAAAGTGGTTTCTTAAGTCAACATACGACGTGCGGATAGTTACGTGATTCAAATCCGGGTGGTTGAATCATATACACTTCCTCTTCTAATTCTCCTTGGAGGAAGGCGTTTTTCACGTCCATCTGGTGGAGGTGCCACCCTTTCGCCACTGCCAGCGCAATTACGGTCCGTACAGTGGTCATTTTTGCCACCGGGGCAAAGGTCTCTTCATAGTCTACGGCGTGGGTTTGTGTGTATCCTTTCGCAACAAGACGTGCTTTGAAGCAATTTACAAAGCCGTCGGCATTGTGCTTCACCTTGTAAATCCATCTACAACCAATTGCTTTCTTGTTCGGCAAGTGAGGAACAAGATCCCATGTCTCATTTTTGCATAACACTTCTATTTCCTCATGCATCGCGTTGACCCATCGCGTTGACCCATCGCGAATCTTCTACGGCTTCAGAAAGCATTTCCGGCTCCCGTATTGTCGCTACCTTCATCATAAAGGCGTAATGATATGCCATGTACTCATTGTAGCCATAACGGTTTACGGGGTTCTTCTCTCGGGTGGACCGGTGTAGCTTTTCGTTCGCAGATTCTAAAACTTTCTTCACGCCGTCTGTCCAGATGTCAAGGCCTTCGAACTCACTATCAAGTGAGTGAGTTGATTCGAATTCGAACTGATCTTCGTATTCCCGCATTTTCGCCTTCCCTTTGTCCAGCTTTGGACTCGGCCGAGATGTGCTTTGATCACTCGGCGGCTCTGACGGCCCACTGAGTTGTGTCGTAATTGGACTTCTGTTGAACATGCGCGTAACTTGATCTTTGGCTTCTGCCTCTATTTCGGCGTATATCGGAGTTGGAGTCGAAGTTGTCTCTGGTGCGTACCAGGATGTGGACTCGTCGAAAACGACATCTCGACTTGTTCGAACTTTTCGGGTAGATGGATTGTAGCATTTGTACCCCTTCTGTTCGAGTGAGTACCCCACGAGGATACATTTCTCTGACTTCGGGTCGAGCTTTTGTCACGTATCGTCGAGGATATGTACATAAGCAATTGCGCCGAAAATGCGGACATGTGATAAGCTCGGCTTGTTTCCAAAGAACTTCTGATGAGGAGTTACGTCGTGTACTCCCAAGGTTGTGCACCTATTCATTAGGTATACGTCCATGTTCACCACTTTTGCCCAGTACGATTTCAGCAAATTCTTCTCATTCATCATAGCCCGAGCAACTTCTACTATGTGCCGGTTTTTACACTCAGCTACGTCGTTCTACTGAGGTGTGTGACGGCATGTGAATTCTCATCGGATTCCTTCCTTTCGGAGATATGCCGTAAACTCATCCGAAAAGTATTCTTTGCCTCCATCTGATCGAAAGCAACGTACATGCTAACCCGTAGCTTTTTCAACTTCAGATTTGAACCTCCAGAAGTGTCCAAACACTTCGTTCTTTTGTCTCATCGTAGATCAAGGTGTTCCTGGAGAAGTCGTCGATGAAAGTGACAAAGTATAGGCATCCGCTAAGTGTGCTCGTTTGGGATGGTCCCCATACATCTGAATGTACGACATCCAGGATCCCTTTGCTCATATTCCATTCTTTCGAGAATGGATGTCGGCGTTGCTTCCCGAACTGGCATGCTTCACATACGCCCGTAATCTCCTTTTCTGTAAAGTTTGGGAGTCCAATTACGACTCTTTTCGATTGCATGTTCTGAAGTTTTTGGAGATTGATGTGGCCGATTCTTTTGTGCCACAAATTTAAGTCCATTTCGACTTTGAGGCCCTTTGCGAACATGGCTGACTTACCTCATTTGATTCGAGGATAAACATACGACCTTCTCGTTGACCATGAGCTACGACTTGACCACCTTTTTCGATGAAGCACCTATCGTTGTTGAATCGTACTTGCATTCCTTGTTCGACAATCTGGTCGACTGAGACCAGGTTTTTCGTGATGGTGGGAACATGTAGTACATTCTTTAGGTAGGTTTGTTTGCCGTCGTTTCCGAATGGGACATTCCCAATGTGTTATATTGGATGAGTCGTATCATCGCCTGTCTCGACATATCTAGGACGTTCCGGTTTTCGTAATTCCCGAAACCAATCTTCATGAGAGGTCATGTGATTTGATGCTCCTGAATCGACAAACCATACATTATTTGAGGTGGATGCGCTAGTTGAAGCCTGTATGGACATCGAGTGTGCTTCATGTTTCATTATGAACATTCCGCCATGATCGCCGTAGTCGGAATTCAAAGCGTAATTAGTAAACTGTCGGCATGCCTCGTGTTTCTTCTTTCGGCCCTCCTCTTCATAATGACCGATTTTTCCACAATACCCGCATTCAATTGGGTTTCTACGATTGCTTGGTCTGGCATGATGACTCCCCCTTCCACAGAACTCTCTAGGACCGGATCTATCCGCTTTCCATTGGTGGGGGTTACGCTCATGATTGTGTCGGCCTTGGCCGAATCAGGCTCTCCTTCCGCGACCGTTTCCTCTTCCTCCATCGAAATTCGAATACAACATTTGTCTGTCATGCGTGTTGTTTCTTTGATGCACGTGATTCTCCTCAACAAGAAATAACGATTGGAGGTCAAAAAAGGAAGGAGGATTCTCTCTCGCAAGGATGGCCGATCTAATCGAGCCAAATCGAGGTGCTATGCCACCGAGGCATATTTGCACCATCTTGTCATCATCGATGATGACATTGATCGAACTGAGGGCGTCACATAGTTCCTTGATCTTCAAGGTGTAACTTGTGATCGACATATCCCTCTATTGTAGATTGTTTAGGTCCTGTCGAAGTTGGAGCTTCCGTGCAGCCGTATTTGCTGCAAAGATTTTCTTGAGGTTTTCCCACACCTGTTTCGGTGTTTTTGCCTCTCTGATATATCCCAACATATGATCATGTACGCATGATGCCAAGAAATACAACACACAACTTGCGGCGCGCTCCCAAGTGGGATAGTCAGCGTGTGTTGGGTTGGGTTGCGTTTCGTGAGCTCCTTCAATGTAGCTCCAGTAACCTTGCCCGACAAGGTATTGATACATCTTGTATTCCCAAGATACGAAGTTCGTTCTGTCAAGCTTCTCCGTCGGAAGTGCACTTCCCATCTGAGTATTCATTGTGGTTTCTTCTCTGTTCATGAACCGGTTCTATTGTTCATCGGCGTGTAGCACCACACAAGAAAATGAGGAGGAGGATTAAGCAACCACACGCTTTGATACCATGTAAAAATGGAGCAAGTGGTGTAATGCAGCGGAAGATAATTGAGTGTGTGTGTGTGTGTGTGTGTGTGCGTACATGAGGCAAAACAAAGAGATAGATAGAAAGATAGATAGATTATATTATCGTCTTCGGAGGTCAAATATGACCTATGAGACCAAAAATATTACATTTCACGTGATACGTGTGAAAGTGAGTAATGACTCTCGATGTTCAAGAACTTTACCAATGAATGCTGCAATCGAGAGTGCACATTGGGGTTGTGAGAGGAATTCATGCAAAGATTGGGCTCGATCGAAGAGATGTGGAAAGCATGGTCAAATATGATCAAAGGCAGAGCATTGTATCAAAGTGTGATACTCAGACTCGCGAACTTGTTTAGGGCAAAGTGTGCATAGCCGAGCACTGTCATCACTTGTACCCCAACGCCCTGTTTCACATCGCAATGCATGTGAGCTAAGTCGCATGGAAGCAATGGTTCGAATGGTAGATAACGGTATGGGCTCTAACATGTATGGATGTGTACGATTTCCCCGTTTCGCAAAAAATATGGTTTTGTAGTTAGGTGCAACATGTGTAGTATAATTTGTGAAACGTGAGCCTCCACATTTGTCCCATGTCATGATACATTGGCGTTGCAAAAATGCCTCATTTACAGAAGAATGTAATGATGCATCATGAAGCAAGTGTCTCGCATCCCATCTACCAAACCATTTTTCTATATCTTGCATCCAACTGGAACACAAAATTTTGCTTTTATGCGTCTTTTGGATCTTTTTGCTTGCTTCCCACGCAATTCTAGGAAGTCGATGTGAGGGGCTTTTTTGAACCTTAAGCATGTATTCAACAACCCTTTCCATGGCCATGATCTCAATGGGAAGTGATCCCGTCTCAAGGAGGAGGGTGTAGGGTGTTTGTTTCTTAACTTGTAGAAACTTGGTAAGAAAATGCTTTTGGACATTTTCAAACTCTTTCCACATAGATTTAGGGATACTATTGCCCCATACTTCCACCCTATAGAGAAGAATCGGTGTCACCAAAGTGTCGAAAAGATATTTCTTGAGGACCCAACACTTAATATCTCCAAGATTGCATGTGTTCTCAAATGCATAGTATGCTCACTTGCCCGCCTCTAATCGGCGTGTAGCACATTCATTCCATCTATGATTTGAAGGAACTTCAAGGCCAAGATATTTGAAGCTTTCCACACATTCAAATGGCTCATTGTTGTACATAATGCATGGTTTATCTCTTTTTTGGCTCTTCACAAGAATAATCTTTGTTTTAGAGCTATTGACACTTAATTTAGTATGCATGCAAATTTTTTCCAATGCCTTCATAAGCTTTTGTGCATCTCCTAAAGTATTTGCAAAAAGCACTACATCATCTGCATATAGCAAAAGCATAATTACAACATTCCTAATGGCAACTTCTTCAACACATTCTTCCTTTGCAAACTTGGTAACCATTTCTTCCAATTCATCAATGCATAGAACAAATAGTGTTGGTGAGAGTGGGCATCCTTGCTTAACACCAATAGTGCTTTTGAAAAAATCTGAAAGTTTATCTCTCATGCGACATATAACCTTCTCATAAATTCAGGAAATTGCAAGCATATATTCACTTGGCACCTCAAGTTCTTCCATTCGCCTCCAAAGATGCTCACAAGGTACCATATCAAAAGCTTTCTTGAAGTCTACAAAGCAACAATATAAACCTTTACCTCTAAGGCGACTTTCCTCCATTAATACTCGAGGGGTGATAAGGTGATCAATGGTGATATGGTGTTTCCGAAAGCCAGCTTGTCCATAAGCTCTCTTACCACTTTTTTCAGCCCATACACTTATCTTTGATTCCATTATACATCCAAATAGTTTTGCCATTAATGAGCCAACCATGATGGTTCAATAGTTTTTTACATTATTTATATCTCTACCTTTATGTAAAGGTTTGATCCAATTTGTAGTCCAATCGTACGGCATACCATGTTGCAATGCATCATTAAACATATCGTTTATCCATATATGTGCTTCCTTTCCTGTCCATTTGAGCATTTCAGCCTTTATACATTGAAGATTGATTGCCTTACGAGAGGCCAATTTCTTAAGTCCTATGCATATATCTTCAATTGTAAAGAAGGGAGGCATATGTGAAAGAGAACCATAACACATCATCTTTCCGGCAAGAGATAACTCATATAAATTCTTACAATGCATAGACAAGTCGTGAAGAGTTAAGTCACCATAACTCTCAACACGTTGTTGAGGTATTCCTCGCGGATGCGTGGAATGAGGCGGGGCCTCGGGGGTCTTGTACCGAAGAGCAAGAGACAAAGGAGAAGGGAAGGGACCCACTACGAGTGGGCGTAGATTCACAGGGACACGGCCCTTCGACACAAAGACGCGAGTGGGACACGACGCAGAGAGACACGAAGGTATGTATGTATATATTAACAGAGACAAACAACAAGAAGCACGAAGTCGGTTACAACCGAACAGGCCGGCAAACAAATGCCGATGCCTGTTCGTAAACGCACAGAAAGAAAGGAGTAGGTTGGAGGTGTTGCCGGAAGCACTCGGGCATTCCTCCGAGCAACGCGAGCCTCCCGAAACCTGCACAGAAAGAAGCTATGGAGTTTGGAAGAGAGAGAAGCCTTCGGCCGACAACCCGACAGCACTTCGTCCTCTCTGATTCCGCGATCCCCTCTCCCCTCCTCGTCTCCCTCCTTTTATAGGCAAGGAAGGAGCCGTTTCCCATTAACTTCCTACCTACCGAATCTACCTACCTAGGATCTTCTATGTACAACATAAGGCGTACGTGTATGAAGAGCCGGTTCCTACGCTCCGGTGCACCGATTCTACTTGTGGACGGTTTTCTTCACGACATCCGCCCCCACCTAACCGCGCATCCACCGGCATGCGCCAAATTGAGTTGGGACGGAGAAAACCGGTCCAGCCTTCATTCCCCGCCCGTCGGTTCTTCCTCGGTTTCGGATCGTTCGTCGTCGTGGTCCAGGTTAACCGGATCCGGCTCGTCGTCGTGACGCTTCTTGAACGCTTTGATCTGCTTCCCAGCTACCAGTATCGCCATTCTCGTGCCGTCGAGCTCCGCCAGATGGTACGTCCCGTTGTCGTTGGCGCTTTGTACCACGTAAGGCCCGAACCACCTTCTTGCGAACTTCCGTGTCGCTCGGTGCTGGTTGTCGAGGCTGCTATCGTAGACTAGCACCCAGTCGCCTTCCTCGATCTTCTTTGGTTGGAGCCGGTGCGTCTGGTCAAACCGGGCTTTGTTCCTCGTCCTTGCCACCCGAAGCTTTCCCACAGCCTGCTCCACGTCCCCCGGTCTTCGCTCGAGCTGTCGTATGCGCGCCGCCAACAGTTCCTCCCGGCTCATCTCGTCTCTCCAGTCCACGGTTGCCCACGAGGAGATCGTACGTTCCATCGGCATGACCGGCTTCTGCCCAAACATGAGCTCTGCCGGCATGAATCCGGTTACCGAACTGTGCGTAGTTCGGTCCGCCCACAACGCGTAAGGCAGCAGCTGCGGCCAGTTCCCGACTTGACCTCCGCATGCCCGAACTAACGCCTTGACGATCGGTCCGTGTCCGCGCTCCACCTTCCAATTCACCTCCGGATTGTACGTAGTGGTAAGCGAGAGCTTGACCCCTAGCCGGTCGAACAGCTCCTCGGCCTCTTCGGCGTCCAACTCCCCGCGATCAGCCACGATCTTCCCGACGCACCCGTACCGGCATATCACGTCCTCAATCAGGAACCGACATATGGCCGCGGACGTTTTGTTCTGAAGGGCTCGGCCTTCTACCTGGTTCGTCAGATCTTCCCGAGCCAGGACCAGATACCGCATCTGTCCTACTCCCATTGGCATCGTCACCAGGTCTACCATCCATTTGAAGTGGATGGTCGGAGGGTACGTAGGGTGAAGCTCGTCCCGATGTCGGACTACAGAGTGCATCTGACAGCTCTCGCAAGTTGTCACGGACCGATGCACGTCCCGGTACAGTCCCGGCCACCAGTACTTGCCCATTATCTTCTCGAACGTGGCCCACGTTCCACGGTGTCCAGCCCAAGGGCTGTCGTGGTAGGCCGTCAGCATCTCCTCCTGTTCTTCCTTCATCGCCACCACCCGGAGCGGGACGTCGTTCCTCTTCTTTGGGTGCTTCCATAAGTATCCGTCCCGGAGAAAGAATCGGTATGCTTTCTTCCGGATCCGGTTGGCCTCGTCCCTCGTCCACGACGCATCCGGCGTCATTGTCCTCAAGAAACCACCGATCTGGAGCCACTCGCCGTCGTCCTTGCTCTCGTCGAAGCCGTTAAGTGCCGGAGCGCTCGTCCCATCGGTCGTCACGTACGCTGCCTCGAAGAAGTCCACGCTGACTTCTTCGTCCTCCAAAACCATGCCGCCCTCGTCATCAAACCTCGCCCTGGAAAGCTTGTCGGCCATGGCGTTGTCCTTTCCGGAAATGTGTCGTATTTCCGGGTCCAGGAACTTGATGTATGTTATCCACCTGAGCATCGCCAGGTCCGGTGTCGCGCATCCGGAAACCATGCCGAGAATTGGGAGGCAATCCGTCTCGATAATCACTTCTGTCCCGATCAGGTAGTCTTTGTCGGCCATTACTGCCGAAACGATACCCCAGAGTTCGCGTTTAACCTGGGCGTACCCTCGCTGTCGCTCACTGAGGACCTTCGCGCCGAATCGGATCGGGAACCGAATGCCATCCTCGTCTTCTTGGTTGACGACCCATCCGATCCCGGTCGGACTCGTATCCACCGTTATGTATACCGGGGTACCCTTCCCGTAGACAGCCTTCCGGAGCGTCGGTGCTGCCGCAAGAGCTTCCTTCAACTTCCGGACCGACTCCGTGTGCTCGTCTCGCCACTCAAATTTTCTCCCTTTCTTCAGCAACCCGTATAGCGGCTCCGCAATGTGGGCGTAATGCGGGATCCATATGTGGTAGAATGCGCACGCCGCCAGGAACCTCCGGACTTCCGTAACCGAGCTACAGTCGGTCTTCATCGCGGAGATGGCTTCTACCTTTGCCGGAGACGGCTTCCGGCCATATGGTCCACATAGGTGTCCGACCACCAGGATTTCTGATTGCCCGAAGGCCGATTTCTCCCCGGAGAAGGTGAGCCTCGCATCCTCTAGCCTTTGTAGCACCTTCTCGCAGTCGTCGATGTGTGTTGCCACGAATCGCCGGCATCCGTCCGGTCCGAGTGTTGCATCCTTCTCTTCCACCAAGCACCCCTTGATCGGGATGTCGTCTAGAAATGGCATGGTGATGTCCAGGATGCAATCCCTTAGTACCTTGTTCATTGCATTCACCATGTGGGCCACCGAGTTGGTCCCTCCTTGTGGCAGGGTACACATTCGCACTAGGCCGAGGGGAGTTCGCATCGTCGTAATGTCTCTGCTCTCCACGGCTAGCTGGAACTGGTCGTACCCCGAGTACAGATCACCGACCGAGTAAATCGACCTTCCGGCGAAGACCTCCGCGAACTCGTCTATGGTCGGTCCGATTCCTGCGTTCCAAATGGTCACTCTGTTGACCGGCTGCAGGTCTTGAATGAAGCGCAATGTTCCGTTTTTCTTTGGTACGGTAAACCATCGGTTCGAGTATGGGGCACTCGACGGTTCGAGAATGCCCATATCGACTTTCTGCCTCAATAGCTCCATCAACTTCGGGATGTGAGCTCTCGGTACTAGAATCGGCTTGAGATTCCACGGCACATGCAGTACCGTGAATATCACCATCGGCTCCACGATTGTCGGGTCTACGCACCCGATCTCTCCCGGTGAGAATGCGAAGGCTTTCCCGTGCCTTCAGAGCATTCTCCGAAACTGGTCTTCCTCCGCCGACAGTAGGAACCCGCCCCCACCGATTTTGAGCTCCCGGAGCGTCCCGTCGGTGAAGGTGTGTCCTATGCAGACCGGATCTCGTAAACTGGGGTCCGACGCAACCCCTCTGATTCGGGACTCGCTGTCCTCCGGTAAGGGTGTCGCGACTGGCCTTACCTTCCGGTCCACAGTCTTGTACTTCGTGCTAACTCGGGCCGTCCGATCCAACCCGAGCCCCTGACTGAAGTCCGCGATGACTTCGTACATCTCTTTGGAACATACCGGTATCGTCCGGTCTTCGTTAAGGTCTTCTCCGGCTACCTTCCTCAGCATTCCCAAGGTGTCGTCGAAGGAGACCGCCTCCACGGCTCCGCTGATTTCCTCGTCCGGGCCGAGAACTCCGCACGCTCGAAGTCGCACTTCCGCCCTTGCCTTTTCTCGGCCAACGATGCCGACTAACATACACCCTCCGTTGTCGGAGAAGCAAAAAAAAATTTTACTTATCGTACAGGGTTTCTTCGGTTTCGGTTCTATCGTACAGCTGTGGGGTCTTTCCCGAGTGTCCGGACTGTCTCGGCCCCACGCTTTGGCAGCCCTCTCTAAAAATCCTCCCGGTTCTCGCCACCCAGGGATTCGCGGTTCCGCTCGTGGTTTGGTCGCACCGTCAGAAATTGGACCGAATGGCGCCTGTCCTGGCTTTTGACCCTCGCGTAGGCCGAACCGTTGTCTAGCACCTTGGTCTCCATCCGCACCGCCGTGATGTATGGTTCCCCTAATATGACCGGGTGCGAGGACGTCTCCTATACGAAGAAGTGTTGGTCAATCTCGACGTCGCCGATCTTGACTCGCACGTTCGGGCAGGCCCCGTGCAGTTCCTCGGTGGCGCGCGTCGCCGCCCGTATCTTCCACCCGTGCTTGGTGTTGATCGGCCACTTTCCCTGCTTATAGAAGTCCATGGACATCAGGTTTATTTCCGAACCGTGGTCCACCAATGCCACCACCGGTTCCTGAACATCTCCGATCTTTACCGGTGTCTCCGTGGTCGCTCGGGCCCAGTGTGGCCTCGAATAGTGGCTCTCCGCCCACTCATCTGCCAGCGCCGAGTCGTCGATGTGCGTCGTCCGCACCTCCACCGGTCTCTCCGGTTCCGTCTCTGTCGACAGCCTCTTCCGCTTCACCAAGTCCACAATGGAGTCGTGGAACTCCTTCTTAGCGATCCCTAGCACCTCCCGCAATGACAGCTCCACTTTGTTGTCGAGGATCCGCTCTTCTAGGACCTTTCGTAGGTCCGTGGTCCTTTCTATTTCCGTCCCCAGTCGGTATCCGCCCTTCCTGGGGTTATCTTGCGTGCTGGACCCACCGACATCGTTCCGTCGTTGCCCGAATCGGGTCTCATATCGTTGTGAGGGCCCGGCCGCTCCAACTTTCCCCACTCGTTTGTCTTCCACCAGAGCCTCGTAGTTCTGGTAGGCGGCTTCTACGAAGCCCGTCTTCTCCTCGACCGGGTCGCTCCACCCGGTTATTTCCCGGACCCGTTTCTCAGCGCGGTCTGCTTCATCTTCCCTCAGCCGTGCGCTGGCGAGGCCTTCCAGCATTGCCGACCAGAATCCGTCTTTGCTCTCCTTTCGGGCCTCACTGCCCCCGACCCGAATACCGGTCGACGCCGAGTAGTGGATGGCCTCCACGTGTCGGGCCGCTGCCTCTTCCATCAGTCTCTTCATACCTCCCCGCCTGTCGTTTCAGTTTAGGGACCTTCTGGTATCGTCGGCATGCACCCGGCCTTCCCACAGGTACACCACCCGGCTCCTCAACACCTCTGCGAAATCGCCGTAGTCCTTCCGAATGTGGCCGACCTCGTCGCACCACATGCACCTGTTCCCTGCTGTCGGCCGTCGGTCACGAGCCGGTTCGCCGCCTTCCCTTCGAGTCTGGGCGATCTGGAGATCCTTTATCGCCCACGTCAACTCCTCCAGCGCTGCTCCTCCGAACGAGTCATTGACCATGCCGGTCGAAGCCGAACCGGTTTCGAGCCACTCCCGGGTCTCTGCCCTTCGCCCTTGTGGTGCCGGTTCAAGCCTCCTTGCTGTGACAGAGCCCGCTCCGGTCGCCCCGTTGTCAGCCCATTCTCGCTGTTTGTCGAAACAGCCACAGACTCTCTTAACCGCAGTCCAGTCGGTCATCAGCCCGTCTTCGGTTTCTGGCAAGGAGCCGACTTGATCCCGGTCCCGCTCGTCCACCGACTTGACGAACAGTAGGACCCGGCTCGTATCCAGAACAGTTCGGTCAAGCGCCGAAAGGCGCGCAAAGCGTTCCTCAAACTCCCAGAGGAGTGCCGACGCGTTTCTTCCCTTGCCGGGGGACTCCACCCATTCCATGAAGTCCCGTTTCGAAAGCCAGAGCGCGTCGTCCAGCCCGTATTTCTCTAGGAGTCGGCCTTCGAACTCCTCCCAAGTACGGCTCTCCACCCGTACCTCGAGCACCTCCGCATGGATGCTCGGCATCGCCACTCGAGGGAACCCGGCAAGACGCCTCTCTTCCGGAATGTCCCGCATCAGCATTTCTGCCCCGTAGGACGCCAAATACTTCGTAGCATCCTTTCCGCTGAACCGGCCGATCGTACCGACAACCGCCTCAATGGCTCTGTCGAGGGCGCCGGTGCCCTCGCGTGTGCTCAATATCCGATCCACGGCCGAAGCCATGGCCTCTGCAAGATCCGACCCCCTCATCTTCTGCTCTTCTGCCGCCTCCTTCACGTCGGGTTCACCAAGATGTCGAGGTATTCCTCGCAGATGCGTGGAATGAGGCGGGACCTCGGGGGTCTTGTACCGAAGAGCAAGAGACAAAGGAGAAGGGAAGGGACCCACTACGAGTGGGCGTAGATTCACAGGGACACGGCCCTTCGACACAAAGACGCGAGTGGGACACGACGCAGAGAGACACGAAGGTATGTATGTATATATTAACAGAGACAAACAACAAGAAGCACGAAGTCGTTTACAAACGAACAGGCCGGCGAACAGATGCCGATGCCTGTTCGTAAACGCACAGAAAGAAAGGAGTAGGTTGGAGGTGTTGCCGGAAGCACTCGGGCATTCCTCAGAGCAGCGCGAGCCTCCCGAAACCTGCACAGAAAGAAGCTATGGAGTTTGGAAGAGAGAGAAGCCTTCGGCCAACAACCCGACAACACTTCGTCCTCTCTGATTCCGCGATCCCCTCTCCCCTCCTCGTCTCCCTCCTTTTATAGGCAAGGAAGGAGCCGTTTCCCATTAACTTCCTACCTACCGAATCTACCTACCTAGGATCTTCTATGTACAACATAAGGCGTACGTGTATGAAGAGCCGGTTCCTACGCTCCGGTGCACCGATTCCGCTTGTGGACGGTTTTCTTCACGACAACGTTTTCCCTTTAGATTTCCCCAAAATTTAGCACATGCATGTGTTTTCTCTTGCGTTTGGATAAATTGTTGAGTAACTTCCCATATTCTTCTCTTTCTTTGAATAAGCCATTTATACTCATGCAAATGCTTTTAGTAATTCTCTTTATCCTTAACTACATCCAAAACCATAAGGCACTTTCGAGCTTCGCGACATTCTTTATCAAACCATTTTTTCCTAAGTTTCTTGGTGCACTTCCAAGATGTGCGGTTGGTCGAAAAACATTTGTTTGTACATGAGAGAATGACTTTCTTGAAAGATTCCCATTTGCATTCTAGTGTGGCACCATGTTGTATCTTTGTCATTTGTAACATATCCTCAACCATCTTGGAATACATCGGTGCTCGCTTAAGGTTCATGCTCAAGTGCGGTTGTTTATTATCTTCAATAGCCTTCTCACAACCAAACCTATGCATACATTTGAGATCAATACATAAAGGCCTATGATCGTATTCCGATGTCCATTCACCAAGTGAGAATTTATGTATACGATCCAAAATACCTTCGGAAAGTAGCACATAGTCAATCACACTATTTCCGTTGTGTTTTCTACATGTAAAACCATTAGTGTTGGGCCATAAGGAAATACCATTTGCAATAAGCAATCCGGTACTATTGCACATTTGTAGGAGTAACTTCCCAAATTGGTCCGGATCTTTTTCATCGCTAGAAGAGCGGTTATACATTTGCATATCCTCTTGCATCCTTGAGATATGTGGCATGAAAGATTCTTGTGAATCAAGTTGGAAACTTCTTGTACGAGCATTCATGTCACCAAAGACAATAACTTCCCCTTTGGATTTGAAATAAGCAATATCATCTTCTTGTACGAGCATTCATTATATTGGCAAACGGTTGATCTTTATCCAAACAAGCATAAAAGTTAGAATCTTGATGAGGAATGTAACATCCAACTACAAAACTGGGCAAATCATTAGGTGTTTCTATTTTGAGCCATCTGTAGCATTTATTTTCATCATTTTTTATGATTGACACATATTTCTCTATTTCCTTCTTAATCAAACATGCCACCCCTCCTTGTCCTCTTCTTTGTCTTGGATTTTTCTTCCATATCAAAGAGTGTACATTATAGTTTCCTAAACCTTGAATCCTTTGAGCATCATGCTCCCATGTTTCAACAAGAAGTGTGATATCCGAGTCATCGGTGAACCCATCTATGCCAAATCCCGCATTCCATGGGTATCCATTGCAATTCCAAAAGCATAGTCGTAAAAGGTATGGATTAGTCTCATAGATCACGTGTCCCTATTTGGCTACATTTCCATCTTTAGGCACATCCTTAACCTTATTTTTCAATCTTTCTTCATATGCTTTACGACGAGCATTTTGTTGTGAGATTGTACGATCTTCACTCACAAAGCATTGTGTGCCTTTGAGGTATACCCAACTATTTTCGAGTATGATCCGCCGCTTTGTATCATCTGTCATTGTGCATACAATAGGCCTTTCTCCGGAGCGAGTAACACCATGTTTCCCAACTCGGTGTGCCCCATATACATTCACATCTGACATCCCATAATGCATGCTAAAAAATTCACCAATGGCCTTTCCAAGGGATGCGGGTGTTTCCATACTCTCTTCTTTAATCCCACGGATGACAATGTTCTTTGATCTTCGTTCACGTTCTTTCAATTCTCGGACATCTATGCTTTCTATATTCTTCTCTTGATGCATCACATGCATATTAGATGAGTTTGATAGCACATTCCCACCACATACATCTGCCCATGACTTCGTTGTACATACATTTTTCATCTCACTTACATCCCGCCTCATCGTGTCCAATTTTTCTTCTTTTAATGCTTCCTTTAACTCAATCTTGTTAAGGCACTCATTTGTTTCAAAAGAAGCTCTTTTACATTCTTGAATCTCTTCTTGAAGTTTTGCAACCACTTGTTTAAGCCTTTCATTCTCAATGACAACATTTTGGAGCTTAGTATTCTCTTTCATTAACATCCTAATCTCTTCACCTTGCTTGTTTATGGTTTCTTGAAGAGAAATCAAGTGACTCATAAGCATTTTGTCCATTGCATTAGAATCGAGATTTGTTGGTGATCTTGGCTCATTATCAATCATACCCCCGAACTTTGTGGCGGTTTTACGAGTATTTGCCATTGTAGGGAAAAACCCTACGGGAAGAGAGAGACTGAGAGGGAAGGAGAGAGAATGTACCTTTCACTCGATTTAGGGCTTCAAAATCTACCTTCCGTTTGAGGAACCGTGGGGCAAAGATGGTTGCAGATGAAAATGCTCATAACTTCTCGCCACGGTAACGGAATTCAGTAAATGAACATTCTTTAGAAAGCTCTCTCAAAGAGCTTTCCAACGAGCTATAGAACGTAGAAAACGATGGCCGGAGTGAACTTACAAAGAGCTTTGAAAGAGAGAGAGAGAGAGAGAGAGAGCTTAAGACAGAGATAACTATGTATTACATCCAACATTAACAAAATTACAAAGGGTTGGTTTAAATACCAACTAACCTAGGGCAAGTGCCCTTTCTACAATTTACAAAACTAGCCTGGTATGTCCATGAGCTAGTGTGAAACCTATTATTAAGGGAAGTTGAGTTCGACTCTCAACACCTACCATTTGCCAACTCTTTGAGTTTGCCTTAATTTTAGATCTCAAAGGATTGAATTGATTTCTAAATTATTGAAGAGCTTTTATTTCTTCGCAGGTATGAAGACTTATCTTTTGTGCATACTCCACAACAACACACTTTTTTTCTAAATACTTTTTTCTTGATTTATACATCGTATGAATGATTATGGCAAATTTTAGCTATACAAGGAATCATAGATCCTAACTTTATAGAATTGGTTATATTAAAAGAGTAAGGAAATTATAGTTTGTCAATTTGACTTTAGTTTTTTGAATAGGCATTATGTTCAACATGATCAATGAGCATGAACATAGCTTCAATCGATGCAAGTTGTTCTTCCAACAATTTCACCTTGTTCTTTAAATCGTCCAACTTTAGGTTAGACATAGCATCTACATGCACAAAACACAAAACATTGGTTAAACAGAGTTGTGGTGTGTAAATATGAGATCACTTAAAAAGCTATTCTATCTAACAAAGTTGTATTTATTTCACGATACAATCTCGTTTGGATTCATCTTGTCCGAATAATAATCATAAGGTCTTCCTGTATAGAACTAGAGATAATGGTTGACTATGGACAAAGAATCCTTATACGGCCATGTGCCATATCAGTAATGTTTAAGTAGGTGATATTGGTCATGTATATGTGCATAAGTAATCAAAGGGCTCATGATGATGAGGCCATTGACATCATTCACCAAGGAAGTGTTATGATGCAAATATAATAATTAATCATTTAAAATTGGTTCTCTTTTTTTTTCTTTTTTTTTCCAAAATAGGGGCTACTTTCCCATTAGTTAGGAGATAATAAATAAGTAAAATTGGTTGTCTCTTAAAGCATAGTAGAGATGGCTATATTGGTGCCCAAGGGACATTCACCTAACAATGAGAGCTATATTATTCTAGATAACAATGGGAGCTATGTTGGTTCTTAGAATGCAATATAAATAAAAAAGGATGTATCATATATGAGCATTGAGCACCACCAAATCAATATTACACATCACCTAAATGAATTCTAAGTAACAATGAGAGATTTATTATTCTAGATAACAATGGGAGCTATGTTGGTTCTTAGAATGCAATATAAATAAAAAAGGATGTATCATATATTAGCATTGAGCACCAGCAAATCAATATTACACATCACCTAAAAGAATTCTAAGTTCTAAGTTGCTTCTAGCTAAACATTCATGACTAGATATATACTGATCGATTGACGAATATATTATTCAATTACTAAAATATGTATATATTGTAGTAAAATAATAGAGAGAGAGAGAGAGAGAGAGAGAGAGAGAGAGTTGCACACCTGAGAGATGCAAGACACTCCTAAGATGATTAATGTCCATGAATGTCTCTTGCTCTTGTTTATGTAGGATATGATAATAAGTTTTAGATGATCCCGCAACAGGCGCATTAGCGAAACATTGCATTTTATCAGCCATATAATGGAGATTCTTAGCCTTCTATGCCAGGATTCCAATGCCTCAACCTTGCATCCATCTTTATATTCTCTATTTCGGTTTTAATAGTCTCTTCAATGTTGGGGTTCAACTTTTGATTGTGCCTCCTTGTTAGACCAATAATAAATGTTTTCTCCCATCAATGTGGGGTCATCGAATCATTTCTCCCACTTCACTTGAGACTATACATAGTGCCTTGTGGGGACGAGGGTTCTAGAAGTGTGTTTTGCCTCTTGCTAGTAGAAATTTCTATATTTCCTTATGAAAGTTTTATTCCTTTATAAATATTTCCTTCTCTCCCGGGAGTGGGGGCATTCAAAGGTTTTTGTCCTTGAAATAACATAATGAAACTTTAGGGTAAAGCTCCAAAATACCCTTGAAATTTCCTTTATTTGCCCCAATACCTTGGCATTTTCATTATTTCCCCAAATGCCCTTGGTAAACCCCTTCTCAATGGTTAACGCATCCTTTTTTCTGACATTTGTAAGTTATTTGGACAATTAAATCGTGAAATTATCCCTTTTTTCTCACTCTAGGGTTGGCAAAGCATACTTCTGGAAATAACTAAATCTTTGGGGCAATGGTCAAGATAAAGAAAACATCATGCATATGTTAGAGTTTTCTATGATAATACATTGGATAAAATAAGAAAGGGACTTCCTTTTATGAGATGGGACAAAATTCCAAGCCTCCAAAAAGAATACACATAGCTCTAGAAATAGCTCTAAATTGACAAGTTGATTTTTTAGAGCACTTACCTAATCTTATCCGCTATGACCAACTTTTTCTTTTCTTTTGTTTCTTCTTTTTTTACCAACTTTTTCTTGTTAAAAAACAATGCTTTCATATCAATATATAGTCATTTCCCGCATGACCCTTCGAATGCATGTTGACAATAACCAACCTTTTCCCCATCCATCGAGAGGTTTTCTAGACTTTATTCCATTATCTCTCAGTCTACTTTTGTTTTTGTATTGAAATTTATGTGTGCACATCTCTTCAATTTTGATTCTAAAGAAACGCACAACTTTTTTTCAGGAAGGCTAGTTTTGTGGAGTCTTCCATGTGCCAAATTGATAATAAAAACTCTAGGTTCCATCATTCCATAGTGACTTCAATCAACCTAATCTTTTTTAGTATATATTAGGTTTTTATTGAAACAGTGACAACTCTATGTTTATATTTACTTGCTTCAGGTCAATTGCTGAAACATTTTTTACCAAGCCAAAAAATAGGAAATTAGTCCTTAGTGGTAGATCTTTCCTTGAAAAAATGAATGAAAAGAAATACAAGACATGCAATCTAAATTTGAATAGTAAATTATCTTGGAGGTGCAATGACGATGTCAATTAATCAAACTTTTATGTTACCAAAATTTATTCCCGACTATTAAGAACGAAAATAACTCTCTAGGTGTATTTTGTTGACATGGAAGTTAAATTACTCCATAAAGATGAATAATTGTTGGCGCACAATGGAGATATTTCATAAGTATTCTAATTCTTATTCTTACAAACTTTAGTGGAGAGATTTGAAAGTGGCTTATGCTTACAAACTATTGTGAAGTGTCAAAAAGAGATATTAACATGTTGTCAAATATGTCGATGTTGTATTTCACACTTCACAATTTTCCACAGAGGGCAACAAATGTCAAGTTTTGAAGTCTACAAAGGTCTGCAAAATGGCAATTTTACCGTTCTATGCAAGTGAAACTTTCAAAATACTGTTTAAACCTTTTGTGCGAGAATTGTTATTATTCTATGAAAAACACTCAGAAGCAAAGACTTGCAAATACATTACCCTTCCAAAAATCAATGTATGTATCAACAAAACATATAGTTTTTGTTTTTGTTTTTTAAAACCATTATTTGCAATACTATCAGGTAACATCATTTCTTCGCATGTTAATAGTTTGTGGGCTTGACCAAAATGGGAAACTAAAAATTCTAGTACATGTTACGTGTTGCTTGCAAATTGTTTGTACTAACATTATGTGATCATCTTAAGGCTAAACATAGACATGAAATACTTTAGATACTCGATCATATTTCAATGACCTCATTGTCTAATAAGTGCTTTGAATTGGACACAACCATAGACTTTTCGACTTCTAACTTGTAGCAACGTAGTTTCTCAAGAAGGAGCATTCATAAACGGACAATACCTTAGCCTTGTGGGCAAATATAATGGATTGTATATTCTTGATGAATCTTTACAATTTTCTCTTAGTCTTTTCGAAAGAAATAGAAATTCTTTTTAGTGGTTCATATCAAAAGGGATCTTTTCAAACTCTAAAGGCTTTTTGTCTTGTGTTAGTAAAGACTTAATGTAATAGCCAATGAGGAGGGCTCTTTCCAAAGGCATTTTTGTCTTTCATTACTAAATTCTTAATGTGAAAGACCAATCATATGTTAGACAAAGACACTTTCAAGTCGATGTAAGTATATAACTACAATGATTGGATCAAAATTCTAGTCTGAAACATGATCATGTCTGGATTAACCAACTGACATGTGCAAGAACCCTCCCCCCACAAGACTTGGAAGGTAAAAAAATGTGTTACTGATTAAGCTTATTTATTTTTTACGCCGACCCTCACACATAGGGAGATACCCTCCCTCTTTTTTTTGAAGATTTGGGTATTTTACTTTATCAATATACAAACACATGGAGCTTCCAAAACACGTAGTGGCTCTTCCAAATTTGCATAGTTTTTCCGACCACATTTATGTTCTTGTTATGCATACCTTATTCCAAATACTAAATTTCTTCCTCTGAAATTCGACAAAAGGTGCCTTTGTTAACCATTGCAAGAATATTCGGGTATCTATCTACGCCAATGCAAGATTTTCAATTCTACCAAAATCTCTCTTCTAAAATATTTTGTCAAGCTTCTATCATTTCGTCATATGTTCTTGCATCATTCTAAGACTTGATTAAAAGTGGATTGAAAAAGCTTTACATTTCTCCATTTGTTATGAGCAAATAATAATGCGTTCAATAACATCTCTCCTATGACATTTTGTGCAAGCTTCACAATTTCATCATATGTTCTCTGAATTGATTAAAAACGGATCGTGCAACCTTTTCATTTCCCCATTTGTTACAAGCGGCCAACAATGCAAGCCATACAGGAGGGTAATGGTTAAAAGAAGGCCTGGTATTCTTCATGACCATCATCGCTTCGTAAAAATGACCTCCAGTTCCGAAGGCACTCACCATACAAGCATGATGCTCTACGTTTGGTATAATATTGTACATTTTGCTCATATTTACATAATATGTTTCGGTTTCTTTTAAAAGACCCGAATGATTACATGCACTCATTACACATAGGAAGGTTATCCCATTAGGAATAAGACCCTCATTCTTCATCTGTTCAAAGCAATTCAATGCTTCATGCCCATGTCCTTGTTGGGCATATCCACTAATCAATGTATTCCAAGAGACTAGGCTATGAACAACAAGGTGATCGTGCAATTCTTGCGCTTTTCTAAGAAAACCACATTTGGCATACATATCCACCAAAGCATTGCCAAGTACATCATTTGCCTCTAGCAACTCCTTACTAACAATATCATTGTGGATTTGTTTCCCCTCATCAATGGCCCCTATGCTACCACAAGCCTTTAAGAGACAAAGAAATGTGACTGCATTTGCATTCATGCCCTCAGACTGCATCCATTGGAAACAATTCAATGCTTTATAACCTTGCCCTTGTTGGGCATACCCTGCGATTAATGAATTCCATGAGATTGTATCCCAAATCGGAAGGTCAACATGCACTTGCAATGCTTTCCCAAGAACACCACATTTGGCATACATGTCCACCAAAGCATTGCCAATGGCAACGCTTTTCCCAATCAAACCACCAGTCATAATCATTTCATGAATTTGCTCGCCCTTTTCCAGCGCTCCGACACTACTGCAGGAGTTTAAGATGCAAACTAAAGTGACCTCGTCTGGATAAAGTCCCTCAACTGTCATTTGTTCAAAGCAGTTCAATGCATCATGCCCTTGTTCTTGTTGGGAATACCCTGAAATTAGAGTATTCCAAGTGACTATGTCTCTGAAGGGAAGATCATCATGCACATGGTATGCTCTTTTGAGCATTCCACATTTGGCATACATATCCACCACAACACTACCAAGAACAATATTTTGATCTAACATGCATCCACTAATAATTCCGGCATGAACTTGCTCGCCCTTGTCAACAGCCGCTACAATAGCACAACCCTTCAAAATGCAAACCAGCGTATCTGCATCGGGAAAGAAGCCCTCGATTTGCATCTGTTTAAAACATTTTAACACTTCATAACCTTGTTGATATTGGTTATACGCAGATATTAGAGCGAACCACGAGATCTCGTTCCGGAAAGGAGTGCCATAAAGCACCTCCTGTGCTTTAGCAAGCACCCCACATTTGGCATACATATCAACCAACGCGGTAGCTAGCACAACATCATTTTCTAGAAAGTCCCTATGAATAATCTCATCATGAATATGTTTCCCCTTATCAATAGCTCCAAGGCTCCCACATGACTTCAAGATGCATGTGAAAGTGACAGCATCTGGAGAGTATCCCTCACTTTTCATTGATTCAAAAAGATCCAGTGCTTCTTTCCTTTGCCCTTGTTGTGTATACCCTGCAATTAGTGCATTCCAGGAGACTAAATTGTGTTCAGGAAGCCCATAAAACACCTCTCGTGCTTTTTCCAAGTGGCCACACTTGGCATACATATCCACTAATGCATTGCCAATCACCACATTTCTCTTTAAGAGTCCCCTATTGATTATCTCGCCATGAATTTGCTTTCCTTTCTCAAGATCTTGTAGATTTCCACATCCTTTCAATATGGAAACTAAGGTAACCACATCGGGAAAGAGGCCTTCACATAGGATCACATCATAACACTTCAATAGTTCAGAGTTTCTCTGATTTTGGACATACCCGGAAGTTAATGCCTTCCATGAGTTTGTATCTCGGAAAGGAAGTTCGTCGTGCACTTGTTGTGCTTTTTCAAGGAGCCCACATTTGGCATACATATCCACTAAACTGATGCCAAGCATGCCATCTTTCTCTAACAAACCCCTTTGAGAAATCACATTGTGAACTTCTTTGCCTTCCTGAATAGTTCTCATGTTACCACAAGCCTTCAAAATACATGTAAACGTGACCACATCTGGAGTTTGACCCTCATATTGCATTTGTTCAAAACAATTTAATGCTTCCCTAGAATGACCCCAATCAGAATACCCGGAAATAAGTGCATTCCAAGAGATAATGTCTCGGAAAGGAAGCTCCTCATGCACTTTCTTTGCTATTTCAAATTCACCACATTTCGCATACATATCTACCAAGGAGTTTCCCAGCAAGGTATTTTCTGATAGCAATCCCCTATCAACAATCTCGCTATGAATCTCTTTACCTTTTGTGGCATGTTCTATGCTTCCACACCCCTTCAAGATGCAAGTTAAAGTGATCACATCCGGACAATATCCCTCCCTTCTCATCAATCGAAAAGAAACCAGTGCTTCATGACCTTGACCTTGTTGGGCATACCCTGCAATTAATGCATTCCAAGAGACTATATCTCGAGCACGAAGCTGATCATGCACTCGTTGTGCATCCGGAACATGACCACATTTCACATACATATCGACCAAAGCATTGCTTAACACAATATCTTTCTCTAAGACCAATCCCATGGTGATAATTTCATGATGGACTTCCTTTCCTTTATCAATATCTCCGACGATGCCACAAGCCTTTAAGATGGAAGCGAACGCGATTGCATCGGGAAATATGCCCTCCTTTTGCATTCGATCGAAACAATCCAAAGCTTTATGCCCTTGACCTTGCCGGACGTAACCCGAAATCACCGTCGACCATGAGACCACATTCCGAAACTGGATACTTTCAAGCAGGTCTTGGGCTTCTCCAAGAAATCCACATTTCGCATACATGTTGATGAGACTACTTGCTACATAAGAGCTTCTTTCGAGCAATCTCTTCTTGACGATATCATTGTGTAAACTCACACCTCTCTTTATGTCTTTCGTTTCAGCACAAGACTTGAGCAATCGCACATACGTAAAATCGAGCATTTCATCTCCATAGTCGTCGAACTCATTTCTAGAAACAGTGTTTCCTTCCTCGACCGCACAAGAATGACTACGAATGGGGTGCTTCATCGCTGGTTTCCTTCTCATATCTACATGAAACCCTAGGTGAGATGGATCGTCATCGCTGGGTTCTTTCCAGCAAATCTACATGAAACCCTTGATGAGATAGATCATCATCACTGATTTTCATCAGGCATGATACGTACAATAAACCCTAGATGCGACGGATCAGGCCTGAATACACATGATATACGATGTCAAAGTAGAGAGAAACAGAGAGTTTCTGTCTGTGCCCACCATTAGGAGCTTTCACGGGAAGGATTAGTCGCTAATTGCAGTTATTAGTGGCAGGATTAGTCACTAATGGCAGTGATTAGTAGAACGATTAGCCACTAAACACAGTTATTAGTAGAAGGATTAGTCGCTAATTGCAGGTATTAGTGGAACGACAAGTCCTAATGATTAGTAGAAGGATTAGCCACTAATCACAGTTATTAGTAGAAGGATTAGTCACTAATCAGCTCATAGTTGGTTTGTGATTAGCTCCTAATTAGCAAGGACACCAATCTCTCGCAGGTGTTAAAATGAGCCGGTGATTAGCTCCTAATTAGCATGGGACACCAATCATAGTTATTAGTGGAAGGATTAGCCACTAATGAGCTCAGGTAGTTTGGTCTTGATTGGCTCGTAATTACTTGGTCTCCCATGTTAAAAACCACTAACCACAACAATTAGTAGAAGGATTAGTCACTTATCAACACAACTAAATCAGTTGTAAATAGCTCCTACTTACCTAGGGCACCGATCTCTTGGTGGACGTTAAAAATCACTAATCATAGTAATTAGTCATTAATCGACGAAGCTACTTTGGTTGTGATTAGCTCCTAATTAACTAGGACACCCATAGCATCAAAGTCACATAATTTGAGAGAACCCCAAGTTTGGTGGTATTGTCTCTCTTGTTGGTTTTAGATTTGTCTTTGTTGTCTCTAGGATTGTTCCCTAGAGGCGAATCATGCATGCTTATATGGGCAGGCGATGGATGCACTAGGCTTCGATTCTCACTATATCAATCCATATGCTTGTTCTGCCAAAGTTTAGTTCTCACTATTTGCACGTAAGTTTCTAGATGGCATGTCTTTCTAGTCTTTAACACACAACCCCACCAATGGAAATAGAAGTTATTCAATCGAGCTTCCTTCATCCATGTTCTCTCCACCCCCGTCATGGGCCAATTTTGGCCTTAGAAGACGTTAATATATCTTTCTTTCTCTCTAATTCGCTCTCGCCATATGCATGTCTTTCTTGTCTCGACAACTTTGTATGAAATCATTATCATTTCAAGAGTGGGTGTGCATGTGCATGACCAAGGAAGTGAGGTATTGTTCAAAAAGAGAACATCCTTGAGGTATGAAATTGCTCTTTTGTACTCACATATGTGATCAAAATAGGTTTAAACAAAGTTATTTTCCAAGATTCGGCTTAGATTTTCGGAAGTAACATCAATGAGCCCAATTATCTTGCTGATGATGTCTATTGGTGAGATTCCACCTCGATTTTTTGCAATAGCAATAATGAATCTACCCGTCTTCCCTCAATGCTATGCATGCCATAATCAAATTGTATGAATTTGCATTCAACAAAAGAGAAAGTCTGTCAAGGGAACTTGCTAGCAACAAGATAATTTGGGTGGACCTTTGACATCTCATAATAAGTTCTTGTGGCTTTGTCCCTATTTATTATATTATATGTTGCGTGTGTTGTCTTTTCAAAGCAATGTTGATTCTCTCAACTCGTATGGAGGTAGTCATTTGCTCTTTTTTTTTACCAAACACTTTCTTAGAGGTAGCCAATTACATTTTTATTGACGAGACACGAGTTCTTAGAAGCACTGAAAATAAAGAATGTAAGTTTGAAGCAGGATGTCCGTAAGTCATAGACATTTCAATAGAGTTTGTCGAAGGAATTGTTTGAAGTCCAAATGCCATTCAAATGTTCCGCAGTGCCCAAAATCTTCTTCATTGGGAGAAATAAGCATTGGTTGATTGGTGATGTGGCATATAGGCAAACCAATGAATTGCGGGTAGGTGATTCACTTATTCTTTGTATAAATGTTTTGATGAGTGAGCAAATCCATATTCAATGTAAAGTTGTTTCAAATTCTCCACCATATCACACACAATGCAATGAAGCTATCTTTCTCATCTGAAGACTTGCCCCAATGGGAGGCACACCCCATAAGTATCTGAATATGAGTTCCTTGTGCTTAAGTGGAAGACCAAACCTACATATAACAATAAGCTTGTTCTTCCATAAAGATCATGTTTTGCCTAAGTACCACAAAACATTTGCATGTTCTTCATACCAGGAGGAGGGTTTTAGCAATTTATACACTAAATGTGTGTTAATGTTATCGGTTTCAATAACAATATAGGCTTTTTTTGACATCCAATCATGAAACCTATACTCTTTTTTAAACAAGATACATGAAGTAATGTGAGTATCAAATTTGTCAATTTATTCCACATGAGTCAATAATGTGACTCTAGACTATATCAACATGTTATGTCATTGAAGCTCATTAAGTGACCTTGATAATTTATTACATCCAAAATTGATTTCAACCGATTTCTTTGCTAAGAAAAAAGACATTTCTAGGCTCTTGTTTGCCTAACAATCGTGTAAATATAATATTCCGATGTAAACTTCTAAGAACAAAGATTTCCCTGGTTTAAAGTTTCTTTCTCTCTATTTTATGTGTTGGAATATTTCCTTCTTGTCTTTTAAAATATTGGAACAAATATTTTACGAAATCTAACGTGGAGGGGCCATGATGCAATATGCTAATAGCTTAGCTTTTGTTACACTTTCCTAACAACCAATGCTTTCCCTATTGCATTCCATCTCAACGGATATTATAACCAAGATGTCTAACCATTGTTTTTGGATTAATAATTCAACCAAGCAAACTTTGCCTGATTGATTTGGCATTGTTACTATGGATAAAATGGCAAGAAAATGAGGAGGATAAATGGTAAGATTTTATTGATTTTAATAGAAATCATGGTTGAGCTAAACAAACCCAACAATGCTCTCAAGGTTAGGTATTTTACATACATCCACTCCTTGCATATAAATTCTTTGATAAAATGTCCACATCAACAACCACAATATTATGCATGAATCACGACCGAGAACACCTCAATAGTTTTATGAAAAGAGCCACGATGACCATGAAATCAAGACATCAACGATATCAAATAGCCACCACCACATATTAGTGACGCCAAAATGCCATGATCTTATGATCATAATGAAATCAAATATACATATATTGGCTCCAAATATCCACACTAGCATTGTTGGAATGGTAGATCCAATAATCAATGTCTTACTATATCCAAAAGTAGGATATACGACATGCCATGAAGATAATTAGATTAAACCTCTTCATGCCACTTAATTTAGTATCCAAAAACAATGAAGACAAATCTACCTATTTTAATTTGATTGACATCCCATTTCCATTGGGTTTCATTTTGTTTTCAACCTAGAATGTATATTCGCTACTAGAGATGAATGTCATGCCGAAATGCACATGCCAAAGGCAAAAAAGGATCCGACATCAATATGTAGCCTTTCCACAAAGGTGTCACCAAACAATAATATAAATCTCGACCACACTCCAAAATGTATGGCCAAAACATATCAAGTACATCTAGGATAAACAAAACGGGGAACTGATAAGATCAATTACCATCACCATAAATCAATATTAGTAGTTGTGTGGAAGGACCTCATTCTACAAATCACTATCAATATTCTAAAGCTACCCATTTACAAAACTGCATCCTTACCACTAAGAATACGTCAGGAAGAACGCCAATAAGCATCATAAATCAATGTAATTCGTAACAAATACCCACTTGGCGGTGGGGAGACATGATGTGACCAACTAACAATTCTTACCTTTTTATAAAAACATTTATTTATCATGAATAGATGGGGGACAAAAACATTAACCAAAAGCCAAATGGATGGTTGAGACTATTTTTTTGTAATTACTAAACACAATGTATAGATATATTGCATGATCGATCGAGGTTGACCCACCATAGTCTTTTGAGATCAATATGCATGTGCTAATCTTCCACATGACACAACAATTGTTAATGATGAGAGGTGGATCATTGCCAATGGTGTGACACAACAACTCTTTAATGATGAACGAGATGATCATTTGACAATGGTGGACAAACGTTATTAGAAGGAAAAAGTGGTGAGAGTAAAAAAACCCTCTTGTACCATGTTGTCTCGGACCCCAAAATCTCTCACATGTTAAAAAAGAAGAAGTAGTTGGGGAATCGGGATCAGATCGTCTCACAACTTGAATGTAACATCCTTATCATCTTCAATGATCCTTCGGGTTCGTAATCAGCCTAGGCATGGGATGGGCGGCGCAGCCAATGGATACAAAAACATACACTTATGGCACACACACCCCTTCTCTTCCATGGACATCCACCCCATCCATTCAAGACAAAACCCAACATGCACTCCTTTCCTCTGCTAATCTTCCTTCTAATACTACCCTTCCATCACATCCTTACCAATGCTTCCACAACTCATGATCTTGCTGATTCTGTAGTCACCAAGAACAATGGAAGGTGTGGTAACCTCTCTAATGCTATTATATGTTGGTTGGAACACCCACTATGTGGCATGGGCATCATCATCATCATCACCAAGTGTATATGCATATAAATGTGTATGTATATGTATGCATCAATGCCATCATCATCATCACCAAGTGTATATGCATATAAATGTGTATGTATATGTATGCATCAATGCCATCATCATGAGAAACACATGTATGTGTGTGCATTTTCTGCATGTATGCATCATGCCCATCATCATCAGCATAAGAAACAAATGGGCACCATGTAGCATGGACATGTCAGTCACATCCATCAATCACTTCTTCTTGACATTACAATGCCAGCATCTTCTCTCACTCTCACCCCAAAACACAACCATATTTCCTTTGTTTTTCTTTATTAGGACCATGGCCATGGCCATGGCCGCCTCGGTCGTCGATGTTGTGGAGCATCCCCTGTTGCTTGACATGCCTGGCCTATTAGAGAATGCTACTGCTGAGACAGAGATTCTGGAGGGCCTCATTGATCTCCAATACAACAATTACAGTGACTTATACTTCCTCTTCACAGGTTCTTTTGCTTCCATTTCCTACTTCCAAATTCCAATCTCAAACCATGCACTACACCTGATCCTTCAAAATTATACCAAAGGTTACTAGTAACTACAGATGTATGTGAAACCCCAAACCCGGACAATAGTTATCCACGAGACTGTCTGAAACCCCATGTTTAAGTGATAGTTATCCAGATGGCTTGAAACCTCGGGTCTATGTTGGATGGATACATATTGAGAACTCAGAGGTTTGGTGTATAGATGCAAGTTATCGAGAGATTGTATAGTATAGACCCCGGAGGTTTGGTGTATAGATGCTTGTTATCGAGAGACTGTATAGTATAGAACTTGAAGCTTTGGTGTATAGATGCTTGTTATCAAGAGACTGTATGGTATAGAACCCGAAGCTTTGGTGTATAGATGCTAGTTATTGAGAGACTTTATAGTATAGAACCTGGAGGTTCGGTGTATAGATGCTAGTTAACGAGAGACTATATAGTATAGAACCCGGAGGTTTGGTGTATAGATGCTAGTTATCATTATTGTGTCCTATGAACTTGGAGGTTTGGTGTCTAGATGCTAGTTATTGTTATTGTGTATGGGACACTCTCCAACCCAATTGATCCCCCGTAGATTAGATTTAACAACGTGTAATGCGGTTGTAACCATGTGGAAACCAATGTTGTAGGGAGGGTGTTGGAAAGCCGAGGAGTTTCCTTCACTCATGCATTGGTCTCTCGTTTCCCATCTGTGGATGCCCTTGAAACCTACTATGACTATGCTATATCTGACATTGCAACGAAGATGTTGCCATGGCGAGAGGTAATGAAATCATCCATACATGTGGTTGGTCGTTAACAGAAATGCACTTGTGCAAAAATACGTCTGTCATCTCCGTAACACACATTTGTGTTTAATGTTTTTTATGTATGAGCTTAGAGAGGAGGATATAGTGTTGACTATCAAGTGTCACTTGATGAGGACTCGGCCCATTTGACCTCTACGGTAATTTTCTCTCCCATTTTTGGTTTGGATAATTAATCATGTAATTCTTTATCTTAAATGTTTCTAGCTTCAAAGTTTCTCTACATGTAGCTCATTAGCACACGACACATCTTGGATGTACTCTTTGGTGTTTTAAATAGGTTCCCATTTCCTCTAGTCATAGTTTTATTTGATGGTATAGATGACCTTGTGAAATTATGTATAGATTTGATACATGCATTAGATTCTTTTAAGTGAAATCTTGGTTAATGCTGTATATGGTGATCTTGGATACATATCTCTTATTGTAGGATGCTTTAGCATTCCACGTAACTTTGATCAAGACGAATTCAAATACTTCTGACACGATGGTCACTGATGTTATGAATGCTTTTCTTGCTTTGCGTAACAAGCTTGACTATGTTACCCAATTAACCACAGGTAAGTACATACATAATTGAGAGACCATGGATTACATGTAACAATTCCTTCATGTCTTGAAATTACCAAGAGTGGTAGCCAATTGGTGGTCCAATCAATTCATGGTTTGGATAGGTGCAAATCTTTATCTTCGAGAAAGTTATAGGACTATGTCACATGCATTTTCGGTATACCTACCTTCCAGTTAAGTAACATTAATGGTACATACACCATTTCAATACGATATCATGCTAATACATATGTAAAATTCTGTCACATGAATCGTGCATCCTTTCTCTCTAACACATGTGATGATATGTTTCTAGTTGATGCTTTGGAGACTCTCCAACAGGAATCATCATTTTTAAGTGTAAGTAGTTTGTGATATTTTGAATGCAAACATGCCCTTTTCAAAGTAAATAATGTTGAATATATGTTATAATGGCAGGTACTTAATGACCAAATTCTCGCAATTGCTGAGTCTTATGCATTGGTCACTTTTACTCCATTTACACCTAAGAAAATGATGCTTGTGATATAACGTCCACCAAGAGAATTTCGTCGTGAGAGATCACATTACTTTATGTTTCAACCATGTAAAAAATTACTTTTTGATGTTTTGAAATGATTAAAAATATAGTTATTAATAATAGTTAAAGGACGGTGAAAAAATAATTATAAGTAGAAGTAAAAAGAAGGCTTGCAATGGTAATACACAATGTCAAGGATCATTTGGTTGAAATGGAAATTATAGATACCACTTGGATCTGAACTTGCAAAACTTTCAAATGCCTATTTTTAAAGATTCTTTGGAGGAAATAAAACTTTGTCGAACTTCTTGGAGATAAATCATAAGATGGTGCTCTTATTTCCTACATGATGAGGTAGGTAAAAATTTGTTTCATATTTTCTTTGTTGCCTTCCATGTGCTTTCTATAGTACTACCTCCCTATCACCTTGGGTTAACATGATAAGCTAATGGTTACCTTCACGTTAGATCGTTGGGATCATGTGAACTCTAGTACAAACTATATGAAAAGAGAGAACCCAAGAGGAAGAAGAGCTATTAAAGTCACTAAAATGCAAGTTTTATAGTTTTTACAATGAGATTGGGCTCGTTTCACACTAGGGTGGCCATTTGGCTACAAGCTTTTTAGTGAGTTCTAGTCACTTCGCTCGTGAAATAAAATTACAGCCATAGAATTTGGGGGTAAAATATTGTCAGAACTCATGCAAAGTAAATTCATTGATGGTGACTAAATCATTATGAGATCTGATTTCAAAATTTGCCTTCCACAAAATTTAAACAAATTAACACATTGTTTCTCACCTCGTGATCAAATTTTCATGCTGAATAATTTGTCACCATCCTTGTTCATAGTTTAAAGTATAACCAAGTTCATTACATTCAAATAGCAAGGTAAGTATAAACCCCACATATACATCATGCATCAAATCCCAGAAGAGAGGAAGAAAAAGGGCCTTCCCCTGCAATGGCGGAATTGCACTTCTGCACTCTATCGGACTGCTACCAGTAGTGTGTTGGTATCTGGTGCAAGGGGCCCCGCCATCCAACTATATTGCTCAGTGAGGCAAGGTTGTCCCCTAGCCCCATATCTCTATCTCTTTGTAACTGAGGCTTTCTTAGCCTACTTACAAGCACCAAGCAGCGAGGGGATTGTGCATCCCAAATGTGACTGAGGATCTTCTGTTATCTGAATATGCCGACGATACGGTCCTTTTTTTCCAGGGTGATGATGCAAATCTGTAGCGAGTTGAACATCTTGTTGAAGACTTTTGTCAGGTTGCCGGTGCCAAGATCAATTGGGATAAAACCTAAGGCCTCTGGTTCAACGAACAAGAGAAGCCGAGGTGGCATCCCCATGTTGATTTTGCATGGGTCTCTAATGGGACGACATTCAAGTACCTCGGATTTACGATGGGGAGGGCAATCGCCAAGGGAGCGCAATTGTCACATGTGCAAGCCAAACTAAGCAAGAAGTTGAACCAATGGAGCAGGTCTAAACTATCCTTTGTTGGTAGGGTTCTTATTGCGAACCAAGTGATTCTCGCCACCATGTGGCACTCAGTCTCGTGCTGGATTATGGATCCTTCAGGCTTGCGCGCGGTTAAGGCTGCCATCATGGGGTTTGTATGGTCAAGTAAGGACAACCCGATGGCTGCTGCCAGAGTGTCATGGCATTGGTTAACACAACTGCGGGCCAAAGGGGGGCTTGGCCTCATAGACCCCTTAATGCAGAGCCGAGCATTGCTAGCCAAAATGGTGGTTAGCAGCCTCCTACCAGGTAAGGGGTGTTGGAAGGTTCTACTTCGCAATAGGTTGTAGGTAGGGACTCCCAAGTATGGTAGGCCTTGGCCAGACTCCTTGAATTGGTGTTGCACTAGTGGCGTCCCACCCAAGATGGCTTGTCTTTTGGAGGATAGGGTCACGAACTCCATCTTGCAGGCATGGTGTCACATACGACATCATTTGGTGAAGCACACGCCGAAGACACTAACCAAGTGGTCTAGACAACCATTATTTTGGAACCCTCAGGTGCGAACAAGTGACGACATGATGTTAGGCCAGCTTAAGGCCCTAGCATGGGGAAAGCTGGTGCAAACAGGACTTCACTCTTTAGATGATTGAAGACGCACGGTGGCTTTAGGAGGAGCCCAGGAGGTCCCATTCCCTCCCCTCAAGGGAGCCATGAAAATGCGGAGATTGCTAGCTGAGGTAGTTGATAGGGTTCTGATGGGGGAGGTGAGAGAAGATGCTTGGTTCGGTCTCTTTGATGAGGCTGGAAGGGTTAAGGCACTGAAGGGCGTGAGCAGATTGGGAAGAGGTAGGATTTTGGGGAGAGTTAGAGTAGGGGCTCTTGGCACCCTATTCGCATGGTGGCGCTATCAGGAACAATACTAAGACATAGAAGGAATTAGTACTAAACGAAGGATTAGTACTATGAGAGGTGTAAAACTTCTTCGAGAGAAGGAAGAAGTGAGCGAGACGGAGAGAAAGAGAGAGATTGAGAGAGGGAGAGAGTGATGATAAGAAAGATATGTATTATGTGAAGAGAATATACAATGGTGGCTAAAAGGCTTAAGACTGGCGTTGAACCAATTTGGTTCAACATAATGCCTAGTGCCCTCTTTTATAGTGTTCTTAGGAATAATCCTAAAGCTTCTAGAATGTTCCAGAGAGATCTGGAATATACATCAATTTTCTATGATAAAGCATAAATGAAAATAATATTCCACGTATTACAATTCATAGTCTAATGGTAAGAGCTCAACCCATGTAGCATAAGGTCATGGGTTCGAGTCTTGCCATATCATGATGAATTCCAATGCGTTCTTAAGGATATCTTATGAGCTTTAGCAAATTTCTTATCCATAAAGCAAGAGTTAGCTCAGGAATCTAGGAGTGCTAGGACATGTACTGGAGGGGTACTTTTAGTACTAACTATTACTTGGGCTACAAACACATCACTAACTTGCTAGGGAATGGAACCACTAATGGGCTGCACAGATCTAGGGCTGTCCAACCAAACGACTCCTATTTTGGCTGGACTTAGTCGTTTAACTCTTCTTCTAATTGACTAAGGACATCAAATTTGTTTGCTAGATCTGGGCTATTAGTACTATTAGGACTATCAGATATCCCTACTGAAATAGGCTCGGGTTTAGTACAATTAGAACTAGCGACTATTTGGTTTACTTGTCTTCTTGGCCTATGGGGGCAATTTATTGCGATATGTCCTGGTCCACCGCAATAAAGACATAGTCGATTTGTACGACGTCACTGCTTTTCTTCTTCGGATAATAGCCCTCGAGGACGTGTAGTGTCAATCTCCATTGGAGTCGGAGTATTCGCTGGAGGTGCATTATATGACTCCCTCGGAAAAGGTCTTGCTACCACTGAGGCGTAGGTGGGCTCTGATCTTGCCCTTGACATCTGTAGCTGTTGTTTCGAACGTCGCTCAAAGAGGCGGTTGTCACATCTCACCACGCGATTGATTGCTTCTGTTAAGGACTTTGGCTCTTCGGGGAAGGTCAAGAGTAAATCCTTGGCGTCGTTGCGTAAACCATAACGGAATTGCTCCATCAACGCTTGATCATCCCAAGGGATATCGGCAGCGAGTAGGCGAAAATCTGCAGCGTATGCAGAGGCTGGATGGTCACCTTGGCGTAATCGCCGAATTTTGTTGATTGCGGTCCTGATGCTGTCAGTATCTCCGAAACATGCTTTAAACTCACCTAGAAACTCTTCAAAATTGTTGAGTAACGGAGATTCCTTTTCTAATAGTGGAGCGAACCATGACAACGCTGAGCCACTTAACAAAGTGCCTACTAAACCCACTCGTGATGCATCGGTGGGATATCGGGAAGGATGCATTTGAATAACTAATCGTACCTGGTTAAGGAACCCTCTAAACTGCGATCACGTTCCATCGAACTTCGTGGGAAGGCCAATCTTGGGTTCTTTATGAATCCCTTGTGTTCCGGGCCCTTGTTGTTGCATTGCTACGATGGTTGCTTCGAGTTGTTGCACGCGTAACGCAAGTTCCCCATGCTGTTGTTGCGTTTGCTGCTTTTCTAAGGAGATTTGCTGAAGATCCCCCAGCAACCGTTGGTTTTCTTGTTCCAAAGCATGCAACTTCTCCTTCAAGCATTCAAATTCTGAGAAAACAGATTTATATTCTTCAGCGCTAATAGTGGCCATGGGATGAAAGAAAAGAGGAATAAGAGATTAGTAGGAAATGAGAGAGACAGAAGGTAGGAAAATTGGTTCAAACTGTCAGGAACAGTACTAAGACAGAGAAGGAATTAATACTAAACAAAGGATTAGTACTATGAGAGGTGTAGAACTTCTTTGAGAGAAGGAAGAAGTGAGCAAGACAGAGAGAAAGAGAGAGATTGAGAGAGGGAGAGAGTGATGATAAGAAAGATATATATTATGTGAAGAGAATATACAATGGTGGCTAAAAGGCTTAAGACTAGCGTTGAACCGATTTGGTTCAACATAATGCCTAGTGCCCTCTTTTATAGTGTTTTCAGGAGTAATCCTGAAGCTTCTAGAATGTTCCAGAGAAATTTGGAATATACACTAATTTCCTATAATAAAATGTAAATGAAAATATTATTCTACGTATTACAATAGATGATCTAATGGTCAAGAGCTCAACCCATATAACCTAAGGTCATGGGTTCGAGTCTTGCCATATCATGACACTATCCCCCCTTTAAAACGACGAGTGTCACGAGTCGTCTTGGATTGAGGACCCGGTTTGTGTATATTCTCTTCACATAATACATATCTTTCTTATCATCACTCTCTCCCTCTCTCAATCTCTCTCTTTATCTCCGTCTCGCTCACTTCTTCCTTCTCTCAAAGAAGTTCTACACCTCTCATAGTACTAATCATTCGTTTAGTACTAATTCCTTCTCTGTCTTAGTACTGTTCCTGACAGTTTGAACCAATTTGGTTCAACATAATGCCTAGTGCCCTCTTTATAGTGTTCTTAGGAATAATCCTGAAGCTTCTAGAATGTTTTAGAGAGATCTGGAATATACATCAATTTTCTATGATAAAGCATAAATGAAAATAATATCCTACGTATTACAATTCATAGTCTAATGGTAAGAGCTCGACCCATGTAGCATAAGGTCATGGGTTTGAGTCTTGTCATATCATGACAGGCGCAGGTTGGAAACATTTGGATAGACCTGGATGTTGCTAAGGTGAAACCCCATTGGAAGTTATGGGTAGAGGATGGTTGTCATCCTCTCGTCGAACTAGAATGGGACCCAGGGGATTTTAGGTGGAACCATGATAGCAAATTTCACCAATTCTTCGAGTACAACACTAAACTGGGTCGGGCTTTTCAACTACAAATAGACGACCCCTTACACAATGGCTGCCATACATTGGGCATCCCTGATGAGGTGCTCATTACCTTTTGGAAGGGTCTCAAGCGTCTCCACTTGTCGGAAAAGATAAAGTTTTTTTGGTGGCAAATCGGTCATAATGTGGTTTTCGTTGGCGAATGGCTAGGTAAACGTGGCAGCCCGTTAAGCTGCCCACTTTGCCATTCACCTATTGAGACTTTGAGGCATTGTCTGTGGGATTGCCCTCATGCTCAAAAGGTATGGGATAGAGTGACTCGCCTCCTTGCGGCATGGGAAGTGGAAGGAACAACATCGTGGAGTGTTGCGGCATGGCTTGATCACTCTGTTGATAGGTGGACGGACGCCTTCAATGCGGATAGTTGGTGCTATGTATGCATTAGGGGAAAAATCGCCAAGATTCAATTTGAGAGAGCCTTGTAGTTTGCATCCCCTAGGTTCCGGGACATTTGGATGCTCATTGCAGGCTTCACCTTGTGGTATGTATGGAAAGCGCGTTGTCGTGAAGATTCCGGGCCATAGTGAGAAACCGGGGAATATCAAAAGAATCAGCGGAGTGCATCATGTGCACTTATCCTTGTAAAAACGTGTGAATAATAGGGGTGCCTTTAGGGCACCGAGTAGGACTCAAGTCGGGATAGAGAATCCCATGTAAATCGGGATTTATCCCACATTGTTACGCACCTCCCTCCTTGTGCTATAAAAAGAAGGGAGGATCCCTTGTAAAAGGGTTGCCCATTTTGAGTTAGGAGTGATACTGTTGACAGGAACTACACGCTCCCTTTGAACAGCGCTCGGCCACAACCGAGCCTAGGATAAAACACAGAAAACAGGGAATGAAACACAACACGATAGAGAGAAGAGTACACAGGATGTTTACGTGGAAAACCCAAACTCGGGAAAAACCACGGTAGCCCACAGACCACAAACTATCACTATGTCAGAATGTACAATAAGAAAGCACCGAGGCCACAACCTCGAGCTTGCTATCTTCGCCACAGGCGGCGGTTACAATCAGAGGCAATGACCTCTTCCTCACTCTCACTCTCTCTGTACACAGTTGCGTGCTCTAATCTTGCGCCAACAAGAATGACAACAACACTTTCATAAGTCTGCCCTAAGTCATATTTATACTAATATGACTTTTCGGCTATTTACAAATATAGCCACGATGGACTCTCAGAAACATATTTGCAAATATGTCTCTTCATCCGGTTCTCACCGGGTCTGCACCATCCAGCTCTCCCTAGCCGGGTACTCGCCATCCGGTTCTCACCGGGTCTGCACCATCCAGCTCTCCGTAGCTGGGTACTCGCCATCTGGTTCTCACCGGGTCTGTACCATCCGTCTCTCTGTAGCCGGGTACTCATCATCCGGTTCTCGGCCTCGACCGAGTTTGCTCATCAGTACTGTTCTTCTCACTTCCCATCCAGAGGGACCTATTTCCTAACAAACTCCCCCTTCACTCCGCCATGGGATGTCTTACTAGTCCGACCCGCTTCCGGTATGCATCCAACTTGTTGGGTATCAGTACTTTGGTCAGCATATCTGACCCGTTCTCGGCCGTGTGAATCTTTGTCAGCGCGAACTCCTGGTTATCTACTCTTTCCCAGATCCAGTGATACCTTCGCTGGATATGCTTCGTCCGGGAATGGTAGGCCGCATTCTTAGCAAGGTGGATGGCACTTTGACTGTCACAATAGAGCTGGTATTCATCATGCCGGATACCGAGCTCTCCGATGAAGTCCTTCATCCATAATATTTCCTTGCCGGCTTCCACAGTCGCCATGTACTCCGCCTCCGTGGTTGACAACGCAACCGTCTTCTGCAGCCTCGACTGCCACGAAACAGCTCCCCCTGCATATGTCATTACATACCTGGATGTAGACCGGCTGGTATCCACATCAGCCAACATGTCCGAATCGGTAAAACCGTCAAGTTGAGGTTTTCCGGAGCCGAATCAGAGACACATATTCGAAGTGCCCTTCAAGTACTGGAGTATCCATTTGACCGCGTTCCAGTGCTCCTTTCCGGGATTGCTCATAAACCAGCTCACCACTCCGACTGTGTAGCCTATATCCGGTCGGGTACACACCATTGTGTACATCAAGCTCCCGACGGCAGAGACATATGGAACCTTCATCATATCAGCCTTCTCTGCTTTCGTCTTCGGGCTTTGCTTACCGGATAATCTGCAGTTTGCTGGGAGTGTCGATCCGACCGGTTTCGCATCTGTCATGTTGAACCGGTGAAGTACCTTTTTCACGTACTTCTCTTGTGACAGCCACAATTGCTTCACTGACCGGTTCCGGATAATATGCATCCCCAACATCTGTCTTGCCGGACCCAAGTCTTTCATTGAGAAGGTCCAATTGAGGCCCTTCTTCAGCATCCGTATTTTGGCTTGGTCCCGTCCGACAATCAACATGTCGTCCACGTACAGAAGGAGTATTAGGAAGTCACCTCCTTCGAACTTCTTCACAAACACGTAGTGATCGGCCTGTGTCTTGTGGTACCCTTGATCGGTCATGAAGGAGTCGAACTTCCGGTACCATTGCCGGGGGGCCTGCTTCAACCCGTAGAGGCTCTTCTTCAACTGGCAAACCAGGTGCTCCTTCCCTTTCTCCACGAATCCTTCCGATTGCTGCATGTAGATCTCCTCTTCGAGGTCGCTGTGAAGGAATGCCGTCTTCACGTCCAGCTGCTCTACCTCGAGGTCCATGCTTGCTGCTATACTCAGCACCATCCGGATGGAGGTCATCTTTACTATCGGGGCAAATATCTCGTCGAAGTCCACACCCTTCTTCTACCGGAACCCCTTCACCACGATCCTGGCTTTGTATCTCGGGGGGTTGCCGGCATCTGCCGGTTTCAACTTATACACCCACTTATTTCGGAGTGCCCGCTTTCCTTTCGGCAACTCCACCAATTCATACATATGGTTCTCATGTAGGGAATCCATCTCATCATGCATGGCATTTAACCATTTGCGGCTGTGGGTGTCATCCTTCGCCTCTATGAAGCTTTTTGGCTCCCCCTCATCGGTTAGCAGCACATGCTCTGCATCCGGAAATCTCTGGGGGGCCCTTCTCTCTCTGAGAGGATATCTCCGTCTTTGGGCTTCGGTAACCGGCTCCTCCATTTGCTCTTCATCCGAATCCCATTCGGGGTCTTGGCCGGTTTCGGTTTCGGCTTCCTCTACTTCTTCTTCTGCCGGTTCGATATCCTCACTGTAACCGGCTGGTTCCTTGAGTGCTAACCGGTCTCTTGCCGATTGGGTCTGTTCATCATAGAATCGATCCTTACCGGTCGACTCGGAGTTCATTATCTTCTTCTCCGACTCCCAGTCGGCGAGCGTCTTGTCGTCCATGAAGATAATATCTCGACTCCGGAATACCTTCTTGTCAACCAGGTCCCACACTCGGTAGTTGAACTCATCGTCGCCGTAACCGAGGAATATGCATGGCCGGGTCTTTGGATCTAACTTTCCTCTCCGGTCCTTAGCTACATGCACGTACGCGAGACACCCGAATACCTTTTGATGCCGGTAGGACACCTCCTTACCGGTCCAGACTCTCTGTGGCGTGTCTCCGTCCAAGGGTACTGAGGGTTATCTGTTTATCACATATGTCGCCGTCGACAGTGCCTCAGCCCAAAACTTCTTGGGTAGTTTTGCATGCGCCAGCATACTCTGGACCCTCTCCATTATGGTCCAGTTCATCCTCTCGGCCAGCCCGTTAAGTTCCGGTGTCTTCGGCACGGTAAATCGAGCCGGATTCCCTTCGAGCGACAGTACTCCTCGAACTCCCCCCGGTATTCAGCTCCGTTATCTGCTCGAACCGCCTTCAGCTTCCGGCCGGTTTCTCTTTCCACTCTCGCGTAGAGCTCTTTGAAGACGGATAACACCTGATCCTTCATCTTCAACGGTGTGGCCCACAGCTTCCGGCTATGGTCATCTATGAACGTCACGAAGTACTGCGATCCGGCATGTGACTTCGTATCCACTTGACATACATTAGTATGCACCAACTCCAGTGGTGCATTACGTCTCATCGGTGGCCTCGATCGGAAAGAGGTTCGGTTTTGTTTACCGGCCAGACAATCAGTGCACTTCTCCAAGTGCATGTTCTTCACTGGAATGAGGTTGTCGTCTGCAAGCCTCTTCATTCCCTTCTCGCTCATGTGGCACAGTCTCTTGTGTCACAGCTCACCGGCAGTGTCGGATGCCATGTTTACTTCTTCCGGGCATAACCGGGCATTCATCAGGTACAACGTGTTGACCTTCCGGGCCCGAGCCACAATCAGGCTCCCTTTGCTGAACTTCATAACACCGTTCCGGATGCTACCGTGTAGCCTTCATCATCAAGCCGACTGGCTAATATCAGGTTCAGATGAACCTCCGGAACGTGTCAGACATCCTTCAGCAGCAGCTTGCATCCGGTTGGTGTTGTTAGCGACACGTCTCCTATGTCGACAATTTGGCATGTACCTTCATTCCCCATCCGGACATAGCCGTGATCACCGGCTGAGTAGGATGAGAAGCACTTCCGGTCTGGGGTAAGGTGGAACGACGCTCCGGAGTCGACCACCTAGGTCATCTCGTCGCCGGCAAGGTTTATCTCACTCTCCTCGGTGATGAGCATTAACTCTTATTCACTTGCCGCGATTGCCGTCGTTCCCTTCCGGTCCGGCCCCCTCCGGTCTTTACCGTTCCGGTCTGGTGTCCGCTTCGAATCGGTGCCGTCGGTTTCCTTGTCTTTACGGAAATGCCGATAGTTCTTCTGGAAGTGTCCCGGCTTGCCGCAATAGAAGCAAGTAGGCCTCCCCCTTGACTTTGACTGTGTCCCTGACTTTTCTCGGTTCTGGGGGCTACGGTTCCTTTGTCTTCCGGGTTCCAATTCGGTAAGGAGCGCTTTGGAGTCGGAGCTCGTATCCTTATATTTCCGACGCGCCTCCTCATCTAGCAAGCTCGATTTCACTCTTGCTAGGGATAACCATTTCCCTTCCGGCCCAGCGTTGCCCAAAGTGACAACCAACGTCTCCCAGCTATCTGGGAGGGAACCGAGTAGGAGTAGCACTAGTACCTCATTGGCGAGAGGTACTTCCAATGATGTTGCTTGGTGTATCAGCCCTTGGAAGGCATTCATGTGCTCTGCCATGCTGGAGCCATCCTGGTACCAGAGTCTCACTAGCTTCCGGAATATTGAAACCTGGTTAACAACATTTTTGTTCTGAAACATAATGCCGATTTTCTCCCAGAGCTCATGAGCCTTGCTCTCTTCATTGAAGTTGTTGTACAGGCTCATGTCGATGAAGCACCGTATGTAAGCCATTGTCTTCATGTGCATCACCTCCCATATTGTGGCGTCGATTTTGTCCGATCTCTTGTCCCCAAATTGAACCGGCAACCAAAGATCTTTAACCACGAGCATGTCCCTCATCTTCGACTTCCACACCGAATAGTTGGAGCCGGTGATCTTGAACATGCCTCCCAACGAGTCGTCCATTTTCTGTGTCGTTTCGCTCTGATACCACTTTGACAGGAACTACATGCTCCCTTTGAACAACGCTCGGCCACAACCGAGCCTAGAATAAAACACAGAAAATAGGGAATGAAACACAACACGATAGAGAGAAGAGTACACAGGATGTTTATGTGGAAAACCCAAACTCGGGAAAAACCACGGCAGCCCACAGACCGCAAACTATCACTATGTCAGAATGTACAATAAGAAAGCACCGAGGCCACGACCTCGAGCTTGCTATCTTCGCCACAGGCGGCGGTTACAATTAGAGGCAATGACCTCTTCCTCACTCTCACTCTCTCTGTACACAGTTGCGCGCTCTAATCTTGCGCCAACAAGAATGACAACAACACTTTCATAAGTCTACCCTAAGTCATATTTATACTAATATGACTTTTCGGCTATTTACAAATATAGCCACGATGGACTCTCAGAAACATATTTGCAAATATGTCTCTTCATCCCGGTTCTCACTGGGTTTGCATCATCCGGCTCTCCGTAGCCGGGTACTCACCATCCAGTTCTCACCGGGTTTGCACCATCCGGCTCTCCGTAGCCGGGTACTCGCCATCCGGTTCTCACCGGGTCTGTACCATCCGTCTCTCCGTAGCCGGGTACTCATTATCTGGTTCTCGGCCTCGGCCGAGTTTGCTCATCAGTACTGTTCTTCTCACTTCCCATTCGGAGGGACCTATTTCCTAACATCTGTTAGGGTTGATGTAAGTTAGTTCTTTTCCTATTTTCTCTTGCTTGGCAGTAGACAACTGTTGTATACTGAGCTTCCTAGGTCTGGCTCGAAGCCGGGGTTGTATCTCTCACATTGTAACATATATATATATATGTTTGGTTGTGCACATTCGCGTCTCTGGTAGTGTCGGGTGTTTCCACCCCTTTCTGTTTTCCGTGCATAAGAGTCAGTGTAGCGAGTGCAAGCTCTCTCTCTCTCTCTCTCTCTCTCTCTCTCTCTCTCTCTCTCTCTCTCTCGTGTTCAGTGGCCTTCGGGACGTGTCCGGAGTTGGTTTTCTTGTCTCTCGAGCTCCCTCATCCGAGACCCCCGTGGTCCCGCCCCTTTCTACATGTACGTGTGTAACAATGCGACATATTTGGTGAACCCGACGTGAAAGGGCGGCAAGGGAGAATGGAGTTGGAAGAAGATGACTTCGCACAACTTTTTGTTGAAGCGGTGAGGGAGTTTGAACGAGCAACAAGAAGAAGAGAGACGGCGTAGCAAGCTGTTGAGCGAGTGGTCGAAAGAGTCGGCCGTTTCAATGGGGACAAGGTCCCATTCTACTTGAAAGCCTACAACGCGGAAATGGAGGAGCGAGACGTAGACGAGGTGTTGAGGCTGGAGTTCTTCTGTCGGGTCGTCGTCGTCCGCATGCACGCGGAAGTGAAGGAGCTCCGAGAAGCTCATAGTTTGTGGGAGGCCTTCGAAGAGGTTCTCGTGTAGGCATATGGAGGACGACGGAAGAGCCGGGGACGACGCGGCTTCAACCAGTGGGTGGCATCGGCGAAGACCTACCGGGGCACAACGAAGGCGTTCCGAGAGTTCGAGCGACGCCTTGCTCGGCTCCCGGAGCGGGAACAAGGTTTGGTAGGGGTGGACAAAGTCTTGTTGTTCGTTAAGTCAATCAATCGAGTAGAACTGGAGGCCATCGGGATTGAGCTCGAAGACGAGGATGGAGCGAATGGCCTTACGGACGACTGGTCGAAGGTCGGAAGGGTATGCCAACGGCTAGATGACGAGCGGGACGAGAAGGCATGGAGGAAGGCGCGCAACGGCGTGCCATCACAACGGGAAGAGGCCAAACGGCAAAGAGAGTCGGCAAGGATCGGCTTTGGGGCCAGGATTGCGGAGGCGTACACAGCTCTCGAGGCAATGCTCGAGGAGGGGGAAAGATCGAGGCTGCAAGCCGATGCTGAGAAGACGGACCTGCCCCACAATATGGCAGGAGATCAGTACGACGGTACCATGGGAGAGGGTACGGAACAAAATGCCCTCTCGGCTTGCAGAGATAGAATGGCCAAGAACAAAGCCGAGATACTGATCACAGAATCGAAACGTTGGGATCAGCGGTTCGGGCACGTCAGCCCGAAACTCCGGACATTGGAGAAGCAAGCCCAGGCGGGGCTTTTGCGATTGGTAAGGAGTCGACCACTGACCACGAGGAGCCAATGGCTACAGACAAGGGCGTAAAAGGGACGGGAGATTCTTCGCGACTTCCCACACTTGCTCCCGAGACGATGGCAGTCGGGCCCGAGTGCCCACATGAGTCCCAAGAGGAGGAAGGCGGTGGCATGAGACTGAGAATCACCGGCGAGACGATACAGGGAAGGAACGAACAAGAGCCCTCGGGGCCAAATCCGGAGAACTTGGCATTTGGGCCCTTACGCCCATGTGAGACCGAGGAGATGGATGACGGTGTCGTGAAGAATTTCGTCCATAGGCGGAAACCGGGGTGGAAAGGGCAAGTCGGTGGTGTGCAACATGTGCACACGATTACTAGGAAATTTTATCCCACATTGTAAGGTCCCTCCCTCCTTGGGCTATAAAAGGAAGGGAGGGGTCACTTATGAAGGGTTGCCTATTTTGCGTATAAGAGGTATACCACTTAGTCTAGAGTTCTTACCATTTTAGGGTTAGGGTTTCGTTTAGGGTTTTCCTTATTCATCTTTGGTTAGGGTTTTCTCATAGTCGTTTGATGCGGCCCATGCGGCCACCATTGTTGTAATCATTCGTTTGTTTTAATATATCTTGTTGAGTATCTTACCTCCGCCGGTCTCTCCTTCTATGTCATGGTCTTATTCTTTCTTCTTCTCCTCTTGAGCTAAGCCTCCGTATCATATCTTATTCTTTCTCCTCTACTCCTTGGTCCAAGACCCCTGTCGTCCCGCCCCTTCTACACGCACGCGCGTAACAACGCGACAATGGTATCGAGGAGTCCTGGCACGATGCCAACGAAGATGGATGGGAAGTGGCCCGCGAGAAGGTCGACGAAGAAACCATGAAACGACCCGACCGGGGACCGACCCACACGACACTCCGATTCGGGTGGGGCGCGATCCGATCGTGGATAGTTCGATCGGGGCTAGAATCGGCATGAATGTGCCGATACAGGAGAGGGTGCAGAACAAGCCGCCCTCTTTTGCATGGGGAGAAAGACCGACCGGGCGAAGGTCAGGAATCGAAAGGAAGGTGATCAAGGGTTCAGGGCGAGTCCGCAGGATCGGCATCGGAGCCGAGAATCCGGACATTGGAGAATCAAGCCCATGCGGGGCTTGATTGATCACAGAGCGGATGCTATCCAATGACACCACTAAAAGGGTCGGTGGCCTGGGACGAGTCGCCGGAGGACGTTACGAAATCGGTAACACCACATCTTGACCGGAGACTTCGGCAGTTCAAGCCAACAAGATAACGTGAGTCCGAAAGAGAAGGGAGATGGTAGGGAAGCGTAGAGAACGGGACTCAGCAATCCAGAGAATGGCGGAGCGGACTTCCAGATAATCGATCTAGAAGGTTCGGGAAGACGGGAGGCCCGAGGAGGATCCTTCACACCGGATCTAAAGACTTTGGCAGTCGGCAGCGGAGCCGGCGTAAGACCAAGAGACTGATGGTGGCGGCGAGGGGATGAGGGCAAAGGCAACAAAAGAGAGTTCCTATGGGATCCTCACACCAACCAGGAGACATCGGCAATTTAAGCTGACGTGGCAACGTGAGATCAAGTGAGAAGGATGGTGGCGGCAGGAAATGGGAACTGGCGTTGTGGGAACTGTGGATGGGCGGTCTACGGAGATCCTCACACCAATCTGGCGGTCGACCCGAGAGCCGGCATGAGTCCTATAGGAAGGGACGGTGGCGGCAGGTGAACGTGACCAACAGAAGAGGCCGATAACCGGTACATCGGTACCACGGGGGAAGGTGTGGAGCGAGCCACCCTCCCAACATGCGAAGAAGGAAGACCCGGGATAAGGGTCAGAGATACGACAAGCCCGAGGAGGATCCTTCACACCGGTTTTAGAGACTCCAATGGTCGGCCCGAGAGCCAGCGTGAGACCTAGAGTGATGAACGGTGGCGGCGAGGGGACGAAGGAAAAGGACTGTAGAAGAGGAGGTCCCACGGAGATCCTCACACCGATCCGGCGGTCGGCCTGAGTGCCGACGTGAGTCCTACAGGAAAGGATGGTGGCGGCAAGAGAACGTGATCGGACGACGGGGGCAGAGTAGCAAGGAGGTATCGGGCTGGCGAGGCAACCACAAACCAAAACCGGACCTTCCAGTAAGGTCGAAAGAAGAAGGAAAGAAAGACGGTCCTATGGGATCCTCACACAGATCCGGAGACACCGGTAGTTTGAGCCGACATGGCAACGTGAGACCGAGTGAGAAGGATGGTGGCGGCAGGAAACGAGAACTGACGATGTGCAAACTGCGGATGGGCGGTCTATGGAGATCCTCACACCGATCTGGCGGTCGGCCCGAGTGTTGACGTGAGTCCTATAGGAGAGATCAGTGGCGGCAGGTGAACGTGACCAACAGAAGAGGCGGGCGCGAAGGTTGGGACTACGGCGAGGGGAAAATGGCAAGCGGTGTTGTCGCGACCTTACAGACACTGGTTCTAGACACCTCGGCAGCCGACAACGAGAGCCTGCGTGAGACCTAGAGGGAAGAACGGTGGCGGCGGCAAGGCGGGCAACCGAGACGGAAAAGGGAGTGGTCCTAAGTCATATTTATACTAATATGACTTTTCGGCTATTTACAAATATAGCCCCGATGGACTCTCAGAAAACATATTTACGAATATGTCCCTTCATCTGGTGAGCACTCCTCACCGGGCCTGCATCATCCGGCTCTTGCCGGGTACTTGTCATCCGGTTCTCACCGGGTCTTCCGTTGTCGGGTACTTGTCATCCGGTTCTCATCGGGTCTTCACCATCCGGCTCTTGCCGGGTACTTGTCATCCGGCTCTCATCGGGCCTTCACCATCCGACTCTTGTCAGGTACTCCACATCCGGTTCTCACCGTGTCTGCAACATCCGGTTCTCACCGGGTCTTCACCATTCGGCTCTTGCCGGGTACTTGTCATCCGGCTCTCACCGGGCCTTCACCATCCGGCTCTTGTCGGGTACTCCACATCCGGTTCTCACCGGGTCTGCAACATCCGGTTTCGGCCTCGGCCTATCGGCCTCAGCTAAGTTTGCTCATCAGTACTGTTCTTCTCACTTCCCATCTAGAGGGACCTGTTTCCTAACAAGACCGAGGGTAATGGAAGGTGGCAGCAAGGGGGCGAAGGCGGCAACAGCAAAGGCACCGACCAACCAAGGTGTTATATGAAAGAAAGTGGCCAAGTGGGTGACTACGGGGTGTTCCTCGTACGCGGGGGACACCGGTATGCGGAGAAGCGATGGTGGCGGAAGCAGAGAGCTGGTCCTGTGGGGTCCCCACATTGGCTTCGGAGACCTTGGTAGTGCAAGCCTGCGAGGCGACGTAAGACCAAGGAGAAAGACGGTGGCGGCGGGAAACGGGACCCGACAACAATGAAAGCCGGCAAGACGGGGTAGTCGGGGTGCGAAACCTTTACCGGCCGATTACGGTTTCCAAAGGGCCGGCAAGGTAAGCATGAAGTGGTGTGCCGGGCTGGAAAGGCACACCCAGAGCTGAAGAAGGATCGTGCAAGTGGCCATCGAGGGCCGAATCAAAGCACGAGTAAGGTACGACGTTCGGTGCAGGTGGCACCGAACAAGGGAACAGAAGACGATACACAATGATGCCGGGAACGTGGACGAGGGCACGCTGTCGTGACGATTTTCGGCTACGGTGTGAAACCGAGTGAGACGAATAAACCAAGGATGTGCAACATTGCACATACACTTAGCAAATAAGCCTCCTAAGGCCTAGTGGCACTTGAGTTCATACAGAGGGGTGCAAGCAAGGTTTGAACTTTGCACCTCTAAGATACAAGATAATTGCCTTACCACTAGGACAACTATCACATAGTGTAGAATTTATGTATTTCCTTTTCATATACAAATTATAGACGAAACAACCATAGAAAACCATGTGCACAAAACCATGGTTTTAAACCCATGGCTTGTGCATGACATAAGCAAAACCGTGTGCACAAAACCATGGTTTTAGCCCATGGTTTTGTGCATGTCACAAGCATGGAAAGACCTATAAAAGCCTCTAGTTGGGCTTGTGTAAGGGGGGCTCAATATGTGATATCACCAACACCATTATCATCAATATAAATTATATTTGTCTTTATCTTCTTCATTATTTTCTACTTCTCAAGTGTACAAGCTTTCTTCTTCTCAAGTGAACAAATTCCGTCTAATCTTACATTGATCGTCATCTCTTCGATAATTCCGCGAACGTCCTCCCCAGTCCAAGACCCCGGTGGTCGCTCGAGTAGCACACGCACGCGCGAATCTTCGCGACAACGCTACAAGCTGCACGGTTGAAGACAAGAGGCAATGACAAGGTCCAAGGGAGGATCCTCCACACCCGCTTCGGAGATCTCAGTGGCTCAATCGGAGTGGCAACGACTGGCGTAGCGTGCCAAACCCGAGATAACAAGCTGGTGGGGACGAGGGGACGACGGCAAGCGGAAGGCTCCAAACTGGTGGGAATAGCGCAAGCGGGCTACTATGGGGTGTTCCTTGGATGCGGAGGACACCGGTACGCAGAAAGGCGGCGATGCACGATCTGGCCGGACGAGGGCTGATGACGCGTGCATGGGGGAGTAACCGAGTTCGGCACGGGCGGTGCCGAGCACGAGAAGGGGATGTGCGGCACACGGAGGTGCCAGAGCGGGAATACAGGTGATCTCACATAGAAGGCCGGAGAGGGACCACCCTCCACACTGGTTCCGGAGACCTTGGCAGTTCAGCCGCCGTGGCAACGTAAGACCAAGGAGAAGGTAGGTGGCAACGAGGGGATGAAGGTGGTGGAGGTCAGCGCGGAATGAGAATCGGGACGACGCAAAGGTCGACTGAGGCCAAGCGGGCCATCACGGGTGCTCCTCGGACGGAGGACACCGCGTATCCGAAGGAACGAGAAGCATGCATGCGGTCGGAAGAAGGGCCAATGGGGAAGCACGCACACTACGAGATCGCAGCGAATAACCTATCGACGGGTCGAACAAGCCTACGGAGAAGCAAACGCGGAGAAGGAACCAGAGCCGATGGTTCGGACGAGCGAGGCCAACGCGCAGTTGAAATGCGGATTACAGAAGACCGGTTCCTCACCGGCCGAAATCTCTCACCCTTCTCCGAACTTGGCACGTACCAGTGGACGTGCGGTTTAGTGGGGGCGGATGTCGTGAAGATTCCGGCCCATAGTGAGAAATTGGGGAATATTGGAAGAATCGACGGAGTGCATCATGTGCACTTATCCTTGTAAAAACGTGTGAATAATAGGGGTGCCTTTAGGGCGCCGAGTAGGACTCAAGTCGGGATAGGGAATCCCATGTAAATTGGGATTTATCCCACATGGTTACGCACCTCCCTCCTTGTGCTATAAAAGGAATGGAGGATCCCTTGTAAAAGGGTTGCCCATTTTGAGTTAGGAGGGTATACCGTTAGGGTCGAAGTAAGTTAGTTCTTTTCTTTATTTTCTCTTGCCTAGGGTTTCATCTAGTTCTACTTCTTCTTCGTTGTTTTGGGTGAGCGAGTCCTAGCATCTAGCGGCTCTATTTTGGCCCTGTCTCCTGCGCAAGACCCTGCTCGACGCGACGAGCCCAAGAGCTCCCCGACCGACGGCTTGGCAGTAGACAACTGTTGTATACTGAGCTTCCTAGGTCTGGCTCGAAGTCGGGTTTGTATCTCTCACATTGTAACATATATATATATATATGTTTGGTTGTGCACATCCGCGTCTCTGGTAGTGTCGGGTGTTTCTACCCCTTTCTGTTTTCCGTGCATAAGAGTCGGTGTAGCGCGCGCAAGCTCTCTCTCTCTCTCTCTCGTGTTCGGTTGCCTCCGGGACGTGTCCAGAGTCGGTTTTCTTGTCTCTCGAGCTCCCTCGTCCGAGACCCCCGTGGTCCCGCCCCTTTCTACATGCACACGCGTAACAACGCGACAACATTGCCTAAAGGTCTTCCAGGATCTGGTGCAGCCCTTGGAGGAAGTCATCATGGACATATGGTTTGCGCTTATTAGCTGCCTACGAGGGCAATTGGACGAGGTTTGCAACCATTCCTCTGAGCCCGCTTGCGCTTTTGGCTGAAATGGCGGAACTACCAGCCCCCACGTTGGCTGTTTCCGGCTCACTTACCACCCTCCCTTTGTTGTCAACCCCAAGTGTTGTCTCGCACTAGTCATCACTGAAGGGCATTGTTTTAGCTATAGGTACTTACACTAAGTAGTCAGTCCGAAAGGCGATGTAACTAGTCTCAATTTCTTTAACTTGATCGGAGGGAGATTCCCCGATCTATGTTTAAGCCTCCTTGTACAGTCTCTTTGTAATAATCCTACCTAACTAAAGGGAAAGTAGCATCATTTTGGAAAAAAAAAAAAACTCATGATTAATACCCATATTTACATTAGAGAACCTTTCTAAATAGGGTGAATATAATTTAGACCAAGGGAAAAAAAATAGATGGATAACTTTGAGTTTCGACGTGGTAATTCTATGAATGAAGGCCATGCCAACTTTCTCTTCATACTTCTCGTTGCACTCTCTTGAGCCACTGGCCTAGTGGTTTGAATTTCCATCAAAACCTAGGCATTTGGAATCCCAAAACTACAACGCTGACAATGAACTCTCTTGCCTATTATATGGGAATTTGGCACTTTCCTGCCAGACAAAAATAATGATATTCTTTTAGCATGCATCATAACTTTTTCCTTTAGCATGCACCTATCTTTTTCATACCAAGGGCGCTTGGTGCTAATAAAATGCTTGATTCCATATCCACTACATTATCATCACTTTTGCATTATAACAAACATTTTCTCTTCGTTGCTCCTAGTTGGGTTCAGACTCTTAATATTTCCATTCAAGTGGACAACTCTCACCAATTTAGCTAGCTTCAATTATTGGCTTGAATTCCAAGCCATCTCCTCTAATTTTGCTACTTCTCTAACCAAACCATTTACCTATCAAAAACTTATATTCTAGTACTTTTCTTCCTTTGCACATGCCACATCACAACAATGGCCTAAAACCTTTTACAAGGATCAACAGACATGAAACCATGAGGTCATACTTAAAATGATACACCATCAACTTCCACAGAAACATGTACTGGTTCTCTCTAAATCAAATGTGAGATTGACAATAATCTTGACATTATTTTTCTAAGAGGTGCTTCGGTGTTCAAAATAGGGTAAATGATATCCCTCGAATGGAGGCCCATTGGAAGGAAGTGTACATGTTTGTTTACAATATTAGGGCGACAATTACTACATTCTTGTTGCCCCTAATATAGAGATCAAGAAGCACTACTATATGATAAGGGTAAAATGACACGAAAACATGGCACTATGCCTATATCTACTCGACGTGTCAATCTTGTATTATTGTTGTGGCGATGTAGTTAGTGATGTATTAATACACAACGCACAATGATGGCCTGCAACAACTAAAAAAATCTTAATATCAAAGCTGCTCTCATATATTATTAATCTCCCTATTGTTATGTTGTTCTGCCACTATTGTGATCTAACTCTATTGTGTGCTCTCTGTTGAGAATCAAGCTCAACTTGGTCTAGTGTGTGAACTCACCTTGAGAGTGAAGAGACACTCCAACGGTCAAGAGTCACCACTATGTCACCACTTTGTATTCGAGCATTTAGTATGAGTCATAGAATCATATTCTATGACACATAACTTATGATCTTTCACATTCCCCATGCTCCATGAGTCTTGTAGTTAATGAAGAGAGAGGGTGTCTACATAAAGCACTCTCCTCCCACCTTGTATAATGTTGTCTTTCTCATTTGTTAATCTACTTAACCTTGCGTATACTCTGTGTGTCTCTCTCTCTATCTCATACACACACACACACACACACACACACACACACACAGTTCACACCTATTCAGCTTCACAAGAATCACCATTGATTCTTTACATGGTATCAGAGCGATTTGGTAGTTCGATCTAGCTCATTCGCCTCATCGTGATCATGTGTTGTGCTCCACGCCGACGACCAAGAACCGGCTCATCGTTAACGTAGCTTCACTACATAGCTCACATTCGAAGAGAGAAGAAGAAGAAGAAGAATCGACATAATGAATACTCAAATGGGGAGCGCTCTCCCTACCGAGAAGTTGGATCGAAACAACTTCGCATCTTGGGAGTACAAGATGCACCAATACCTTGTCGGACAAGGCTATTGGAGCTACATCAAAGGAGCGCATGAAGACCGACCCGTCGACACGGCTCCCGGATACGCGACATGGGAGCAAGCAGCAAGCTGCGTGATGTATTGTTTGGCGACATGTGTTCACGACCACATGGTCGGTTACATTCGAGAAGCCAAGACACCGAAGGAAGCATGGTAAAATCTACGAAAGATTTTCGTTGCCAACACGACCGCAAGGAAGCTTCAACTCCGCCAAGAGTTGAACAACATTCAACAGAGGGACATGTCCATCACGACATACACCTTGAAGATCAAGGAACTTTGCGACTCGCTCGACTCAATAAGCGTAAGTATTGATGATGATGACATGGTACAAATATGCCTCGGCGGCCTCGCACCATGGTTCGGCACGATGCAAACCGCCATTCTAGCAAGGGAGAAATCTCCCTCCTTCAAGCTCCAATCAATGCTATTGGTCGAAGAAAACCACGTGCGTACAATGAGCAATGAGTCGGAAGGCCACATGCTCTACACGGACTCGAATGGAGGAAGAGGACGCGGACGAGCGAGAGGCTGATTCAGCCAAGGACAAGGCGGACGAGGTCCCACCTACGACAACAACTCCCAATTTCGGCCGCAAAACGGAAGCCAACGAGGAACCTTCGCAAGAAGGGGGAGCTTCCACTCCGGCCCGAGCCGTCAAAACACAATCGAATGCGGATATTGCGGAAAGCTCCGCCACCACGAAGAAGAGTGCCGAAAGAAGATGCGTGAATCAGCTTCCACAAGCCGACAACTCACGAATTACGTGCACAACTCCGACTACGAAGATCGTGGCGGAATGTATGCACACAACTCCGACTGTGGCAGAATGTATGGGCACAACTGCGAATATGAAGATCATAGCAAAATGTATGCACACAACCTCGACCGTGGTGGAATGTTCATGATGAAACATAGAGCAAACTCTATGTCGGCCACTACCTGAACTAGTGCCTCCGGTCCGGAAGACGTATGGTTTGTCGATTCCGGTGCCTCGAACCATATGACATCGCATCAAGAATGGTTCCGAAAACTTCGAGAGTCGGACCGACCCGGCTATATCGAAACCGGAGACGACACTACGCACCCGATTTGGCACATCGGCAATGTTCCGTTCGGAAAAGAAGGTAAGCAAAATTAAATTAAAAATGTCTTGCATGTACCGACCATTATGAAGAATTTGGTCTCCGTTGGCCAAATTGTAGAGCAAGGGATGCAAGTTCAATTTAATCAAGGTGGTTGCTTCATTGAAAAAGAGGGCCGACTCATCGCACGCGGACGAAGAGAGGGCCGAATGTTCATTCTTGACCCACACGAGATGAAATCGGCCATGTTCGCAAAGGGCATGAAAGCCGACTCCGACATAGAGTTGTGGCACAAGTGAATCAGCCACATCAATCTCAACAAACTCAAAGCAATGAAATCGAAAGGAGTTGTCATCGGACTCCCGACATTCAAAGAAAAGGAGATTGAAGGTGTATGCGAAGCGTGCCAATTCGGCAAGCAACATCGACACCCATTCCCGAAAGAGCGTAACGTGAGCAAAGGTCTACTCGACGTAGTCCATTCCGACATATGGGGACCGGCGCAAACGGCTACACTCGGCAGATGCCGATATTACGTGCTCTTCATCGACGACTTCTCTAGGCACATTTGGATCTACCCGATGCGGCAAAAGAGTGAAGTGTTCGGACACTTCCAAACATTCAAGAATGAAGTCGAGAAAGCCACAGGCCGACATGTACGTTGCCTTCGATCGGATGGCGGCAAGGAGTATTTCTCGGACGATTTCACGGTGTATCTCCGAAAGGAAGGAATTCGGCGAGAATTCACTTGCCGACACACTCCGCAACGAAACGGGGTAGCCAAGCGCAAAAATCGACACATCCTCGAAGTAGTGCGGGCTATGATGAACGAGAAGCATATGTCCAACTCATATTGGGCCGAAGTTGCAAATACGATCGTCTACCTAATGAACCGGTGCACAACATCCGGCGTGCACGAGGTCACTACGCACGAAAAATACTTCGGAAAGAAGCCGGACTTATCGCACACCCGGATATTCAGCGTGATAGCGTACGTGCACATCTCCGACGAGAAGCGTCAAAAGCTTGACCCGAAGTCGGACAAATGTATCCTCGTAGGATACTCACTCAAACAAAAGGGGTACAAGTGCTACAACCCCTCAACTCGAAAATCTCGAGTAAGTCGATACGTCGTTTTTTATGAGTCTGCATCCTGGTACACACCAGAGACAACTTCGCCTCCGACTCCGCTCGATCCGGAATCTTCCGAACAAGAGATCGAGGATGAAGATCGAGGATGATCAAAGAAAGTCCGATCACGACCCGACTGAGCGGACCACAAGAGCCTTTGAGCGATCCAAGCACATCATGGCCTAGCCCGAAAATGGACAAAGGCAAGGCGAAAATGGCGGAATATGAAGACGATCGCTTCGACGACGATGAATCGACTCACTCACTCGACAGTGAGTTCGTTGGCTTCGATGTGCCAATCAGAGCTAAGAAAGCCCTCATCTCTGCAAATGAAAAGCTCCACCGATCCACTTGTGAAAAGAACCCCGTAAGCCGATTCGGCTACAACGATTATGTGGCGTACCATTACGTCTTTATGATGAAGGTAGCAACAGTACGGGAGCCGGAAACCTTTTCCGAAGCAGCCAAGGATCCGCGATGGATCGAAGCCATGAACGAGGAGATGCAGGCACTACGCAAGAACGAGACGTGGGATCTCGTTCCCACCTCACCACGCAAAAAGGCGATCGGATGTAGATGGATTTACAAACTGAAGTACAATGTTGACGGTTCCGGCAACCGCTACAAAGCGCGACTCGTAGCGAAAGTCTACGCCCAAACGCACGGAGTTGACTACGAGGAGACCTTTGCCCCGGTGGCAAAGATGACAACGGTGCGGACGGTTATTGCGCTTGCCGTGGCGAAAGGGTGGCACCTCCATCAAATGGACGTCAAGAACGCCTTTCTACAAGGTGAATTAGAAGAGGTGTACATGATACAACCACCCGGCTTCAACTCAAGCACCCATCCGAAAGATGTATGCCGACTCAAGAAGCCACTCTACGGCCTCAAGCAAGCACCACGTGCTTGGCATTCGAAGATAACGCAATATCTTCATCAAATCGGCTTCCGTATGTCAAAATCGGACAACTCCCTCTACATACGAAGCGATTCCGCAAGTCCGATCGTCATCATCTTATATGTGGATGACCTAGTCATTGGAGGTGAGCATCTCGTCGAAATCAATAATGTCAAATCCCTCCTTTCCGACAAGTTCGAGATGACAGACATGAAGGAACTCCACTACTTCCTCGGCATCGAGGTAATTCGGACTCTGGCCGGAATCATGATTTCTTAACAGCACTACATCCTCAACTTGTTAAACAAGTTTGGTATGGCTATGTGCATATCCGTGGCAACCCCGCTCGATCGTAATCTCAAACTAGATGCGAACTCCGGCACCAAAGCGTGTGAGCCGACTCAGTATCGACAACTCATCGGGAGTCTCATCTACCTCACAATCACTCGACCTGATCTCAGTTATCCAGTCGGTCTCCTTAGTCAATTCATGCAAACACCGTGTGATACTCACTTGGATTGTGCTAAGTGAGTTCTATGGTACGTGAGCAGCAGAATGGATTGTGGCATCCTCTACAAGACCGCGATGCCAATACGCCTCGAGGGGTACATAGATGCCGATTGGGCCGGCTACAGAGCTGATAGAAGATCAACCTCCGGATTTGTTTTCTCCCTCAACAACGGAGCAATATCCTGGAGTAGCAAGACGCAGCCTACCGTCGCTCTTTCGAGTACGGAAGCGGAATACAGGGGCGCAGCCGTAGCTGCGTGTGAAGCCGTATGGCTCAAGAGGATTTTGAAGGATCTGGGCGTACCCATCAAGGATCCGACTTCCCTTTACTGCGACAACATGAGCAGTATCTATCTGGCTCGGAACCTGGTGTTCCACGCGCGGACAAAGCACATCGAAGTGCACTATCACTTCATCCGAGAGCGCGTTCTGGTTGGCGATGTCGACCTACAACACATTAGCACCAATCTTCAAACAGCCGACATCTTCACTAAAGCCTTAGGAGTTGACAAGTTATGGCAATTCATGACCGATTTCGTATTGACGGTCCCTGACCTGCCAAGCTTGAAGGGGAGTACTGAAGACACTACGCAATAACGCGTAGATTCCGCAACCGCACACTACGCAATAACGAAGCAGCGAAGAGCCGATCTACCGCGCAAACCCGCGAAGAAAGACACAAGCCGAAGCACAGACTTCGCAATCCGCACGCAAGCTGAAGCACAGACTTCGTAACTACGCACAACGCAAGCTGGAGCACGGATTCCGCAACTCCGCATAAAGTGAGTCGACGTGAGTCGACGCAGACTCCGGAACGTGAGTTGAAGTAGATTTCAGATACCGTCTGAAACCGACCCGATTTGAGCTTGAGGGGGCGTGTTGAGAATGAAGCTCAACTTGGTCTAGTGTGTGAATTCACCTTGAGAGTGAATAGACACTCCAACGGTCAAGAGTCACCATTATGTCACCTCTTTGTATTCTAGCATTTAGTATGAGTCATAGAATTCTATGACACATAACTTATGAGCTTTCACATTCCCCATGCTCCATGAGTCTTGTAGTTAATGAAGAGAGAGGGTGACTATATAAAGCACCCTCCTCCCACCTTGTATTTAGTTGAGTCTTTCTCCTTTGTTAATATACTTATCCTTGCATATACTCTCTCTCTCTCTCTATCTCATACACACACACACACAGTTCACACCTATTCTGCTTCACAAGAATCACCATTGATTCTTTACACTCTCTAATGTTATCGCTTTCGAGCTCAAGCACTACAAATCTTGTTCTCTCGCTAAACCGATGTTTATAAGTCACCCTCTTCCACTTTCTTACTCACTTTCTCCCCCACTCTTTGATTTTTGCACTCTCTCTCAGTCTCTCTCACTATGGAGTGGGTAAGGTCAAATACATGGTGCTAGGAAGGGAAAAAGATCCCACAAACAAAATAGAAGGAAAGGAAATAAGAAATAAGACCAGGACATTGGTGTGCAAATTTCTCTTGGAGGACACTACATGTCGATACAGGTGTGTAGGGAAGATAGTAGTGGAGAAAGGAGAATTGAATGCGCATGAAGCTAGAGAACTGCATGACAACCTAGGAATTAAACTTCCCCTCACAACTACATACAAAGCAGAAGAAAATGGAAATTAGAAAGAGGAACAAACCCATAGACAAGGTGATTGTTAGAGTTCGTGCAAGAAAAGTTGGAGATGGTTTCGATTACTATGTTACGCATAATATGCCTATAATGCCAATTTGAGCTCAAGTATGGTTAGAAACCTATAATGCCTATTGAAGTGTCGATCACATCGTGTGTGGAAATGCTATGGGATAGTGAAATGAGTAGTCTAAGAGAAGACCTCTTGATAGTATGAATAAGACAACCTGAAAGATGACAAGAGGACTCAAAGTTGGCATTGAATAGACTAAAGGAAGGTAGAATATGGAACAATAGAAGGTTTGATTGAGTATATCGTCTACTTCCGAAGAAGATCGAAGAAGGGGATTGGGTTATTGTTTATGACAATGACCTAGACAACCAACATAGCTCGATATGGAAATTTGCAAGGCATTAGTTTGGGCCGTATGTGGTAATCTAAGCAAACAATAATGCTACTTATCACCTCACTGAATTAGATAAAATGAGGTTAGTTGTACCGATGGCAAGGAAGAGAGTTAAGGTTTTCAAGCCTTGAGGGCCTTGAGGACAACAAGGAATGACCAAGAACTAGAGCCAGGATGTTAAGCGAAGAGTGAGATGCCTCGTTGTTACAAGTATAACTGTAACCATTGTTGTAGGCTAATTTGTAAGGATGAGGGGTGCGGATTGAGTTATCTCAATCCTATGGTGGGAGATAACTTTAGAGTGTTTCATCAACTCGCTACTTTTTATTAAAAAAACAACCAAGTGGGAAACACATACAAGGGCCTAGCGTTTGAGCCTATATAAGAAAGCTTGTGAGCTTCATGAAGGGGCGTCTCTTTTCTCTTATGTTTTGAGATAGACTCTGATAGTGTGTGAAAGCTCTAGCTTCATACATGTGTGCCTCCTTCAAACCCAAGGTATGATTCATATCCATGCATAGTGGTATGGGACACCTACTGGGACTTGGATCCTTCTCACCTTCGCTACAGGGTGGTCGGTGTCACAGATAGATAATATGCACAAGAGACTAGAAGAAAATCGAATGAACGAGTTTATAAATTGAAAGACTCTTTAACTAGTGTTGTTCACCTTGATTATAATCTAGATGAACACACATATTTATATAAGTTCCGAGATTGAATATCTCTAGAATATACCATAGAATATACCATAGAGCGATTGAGCACAGTGATCGTGATGTCAGTGACTACGCCCACGAGGAAATCCCGTGAATCATCTCCCATTCAAACATTCTTGTGTTTTTTTTTTCCCATTTTTTAAATGTTTTTTTTGGGTTTTTCCCATTTTTAGGCTTATTTACCTCGTAATAAATAGTTAATCCAAAAGTATGGTATTTATCATTCTTTGAAGGTGTTTTTCTTACGTGAATGATTGAAATATTCTTGAATGCGAATGCACGTATGGTACGTATGGTTCATACTATGGTTGCGGATCTCACGATCGATTTTGCTCCTTCCTACGAGGTGGAACAAAGAGTGCAGGTGGAGATAGATCGGCTGCAACAACTCTCGGTTGTGGTTCATGTGGTGGATGGCCACCGAAACATAAGCGATATCCGCCATCTTCTTCAAGCGCGACTCCGTGCTGAGTTAGAAAGAATCCTCGATATTCAACTACTACGACAAAAATGCTATCATTTGGAATTTGCATTAGAGGAGATGGTTCAAAAGTTACTACGACGAGGTTGCATAAAAGTTAGAGGCCTTTGGTTGCAATTCCTGCGGGTGTTTTCCCGATTTCGATATATAGATTTGCTGAATTTGGCTGGTACATACAGGTTTGCTTTTTCAGTTATGTTTCCTTCATTACCTAAACAATGGCATCCTGCTTTAAAAAACATCGCATCTATGATTGCCCTGGTTCTTGATGATGAGGAAGAGATCGATAGATTTAATGCCAATCGAATGAGTTTGCCAATTGTTAGAGTTTTGGGATCAAGGGATTCCATTTTACCTTCCTTCATTAAACTTCTTGCGTTGAGTAAGAACACCAAGGGAAGGGTTCAAAAGGTTATATATTCGGGCCTTCCCAACCAATGTTTTTCATGTGGCGCTGTCATGAAGAATGTGCTTCACGATATGAAAATGAACTTAAATATTGTATTTGATAATATTTGAGAAACTTGAACCCACACCCTTATATATGAAATACAATGTACATGCCACTAAACTAGGCTATTTATTTTTAAAAATATTGTAATGCCTTTCATCCTTGTACTTATCCCATGTCTATTTTCATACATGGAAGCTCAAATGAGCGAGATGTCTATCATGTATCACATGTAATGCATGAACGCCAAACGGCGATCATGCATCACATGCATGTCTTTACCCTCACATGCATTATATGCATGGGGGCACCTATAAAAAGAGGGGAATCAAGTAAGGGAGGGAATCAAGAGAATATTCTCAATTGGACCGTGAAGTCGAAACAAGGAGTGCGGACGATAGGCAATCGGTGGGTGCAATATGTAAGATGTAGAGTTATAGAGAAAAGGTTTAGGGTTTAGGAATTAGGGTTTGCGTTTTGGTTTAGGGTTAGGGTTAGGGTTAGGGTTTAGTGTTTGTTTTGGGCTTACGGTTTAGAGGGTAAAAGGGTTTACGATTAAGTGCAAGAAGGGATAAAGTGAAAAGAAACACCAAGAATAATTTGAGCACACCCAAATCATTTGACAAACTTGGTGTAAGTGAGGCATAATAAGAGATAGAGGAAGGGGAGAGAGAGAGAGAGAGACGAGGGATTAATCACTAACATTAAAATTAGAAACAAGGTAAAACATAACCATAAGCTAAATAGTCTAGATTAGAGAGAGGAAGAGATTAAGAAGGAGACTAATTTTCATTAAGAAAAAGGAAAAATTACAATACGATGGGTAATGGTCATGAGCAAACTAGTTTCGCCCCCTACGGGGCTCATCAGTGCTACCATGACCATTCGGGGTGGATAGGTTTATATAAGGAGTTTTCGGAGTGGCTTTAGAGAAATGACAATAGGGAGTGGGGTTGTGCTTATGGATGTGATTGAAAGGGGTGGAAAGATTTGGAGAAGAAGGAAGAGGATTTTATGGGCTTTAATGTGATAAGGGGAAGGCTTTGGTACGAGGTTATATTGTAAATGGAGGGATAATAAGAAAAGGGAGAGTTTAGGATATAAAATGTAAAAAGTGAGGAAATATAAGGGACATTAAGAGAGAGGGGGAAACAAGGCTTACGTGAGATGATGAGAAAGGAAGGAGAGAGAGAGAGAGAGAGAGTGAATGAGTAGACATAAGGGGAGTGAGTAGATCTAGGAGGAGAGAGAGTGGGAAAACGTGAAAGAATTAAGAGAGAGCAAAAGGGGAGAGAGAGGAGAGAGATGTGTGTGTAAACTAGAAAAAGTAAGAGAGAGAAAGGAAAGAGGAGAGAGGTAAGGGAGAGAGACATGTGTGGGAAAAATAAAGGGGAAGGCTATATATAGATTTAGGAAGAGGATGGGAGGGGTAGGGTAAGAAAAAGTAGAACATGGGTGAGGGTAGAAATATAAAAATAGAAAGGTGGAGAAAGAGTAAAAAGAAAACGAAGGGACTTACAAAGAGGAGGCTAAGGGTTTAGAAAAAAGGAAGAGGAGGGGTAAGGTAAGCAAAAAAAAAAAAAAAAAGGCGAGAGATCAATGAGGGTAGAAGACTAAAAAAGGAATATGAAAATGAAAGGGTATATTGTGATAAGAGAAACGTAGAGAGAGAGAGAGAGAGAGAGAGAAGAGGATAAAAAGTAAGAAAGCTAAAGGAAAAGAGAGAGAGGTAGGAGTTAGAGAAGAGAGAAAGGGTATATCGACCCGCACTCCTCACAAAGTCGTAAGGCAAACCCTAAATAAAAAGCTACTAAAAAGAAATGTTAAAGGGAGGGGTAATGTTTAAAATATATAGAAATCGAGGAGAGGGGCAACGGGTGAATATAATCTAAAGATTAGGTTTAATAAAAGTGTAGGAGAGAGGTATAAACGAAACTTGGAGGAAATAGGGGTATGAGTGAAACTAGGAGGTAGGGGTATGGAAAAAATAGTAAACGGGGAGGGGTATCCAATATTTTGAGGAGAGGAAGGGTAGGAAAAATGTCAAAGTAATAAAGGGAGGGGTATAATGAAATTGAGAAAAGTAGGTGGAGGGGTAGAATGAATTTTAGGAGAAAGGAGGGGGGAGGGGTATCCAATATTTTGAGGAGAGGAAGGGTAGGAATTAAAAATGTCAAAGTAATAGAGGGAGGGGTATAATGAAATTGAGAAAAGTAGATGGAGGGGTAGAATAAATTTTAGGAGAAAAGAAGGGGGGGTATCCAATATTTTGGGGAGAGGAAGGGTAGGAATTAAAAATGTCAAAATAATAGAGGGAGGGGTATAATGAAATTGAGAAAAATATATGGAGGGGTAAAGTGTGATTTCAAATGAAAGGGGGAAGGGTAGAGTATACGAATAGAGGTGAGAGAGGGTAGAGTAAAATATAGGAAAAATAATAATAATAATAATGGGAAGGGTAGAGATAGAGAAAGAGTAACAAAAATTAAAAGAGAAAGAGAAAGAAGAGAGAAATGGGGGGTTTTGAGTGAAAACATGAAAAGGGAGAGGGGTAGAGTGACAATTAGTTAAACAGACGAGGGGCATTTTTACAATTTTGTAGAAATCAAGGACAAGAGGGGGAGTGATAAGGATTGTGCATATAAGCTGGCTACAACATGTAGTCCTAGCATTAGTTAAAGAGTGGAAAGGTGGGCACACACGGCTACCATGTGTAGTCCCGTGCTATTAATACAAAGAAGAGATATAAAAGGGGCGAGTAATGAGTGTCGGTGTTGCATGTTGGGATGGAAGAAGAAAACCTGTGTCGCCGTCGCAAGTGCCAATCAACGTGTTATGAGGGAACTCGTCACGAAACGGATGCTCGATGGGTGTCGATGCACGACCGTCGTGGGTGCCATTCTCCATTGAAAGGGCCTTCATAGAAAGCATGACATATTCTCAATTGGACCGTGAAGTCGAAACAAGGAGTGCGGACGGTAGGCAATCGGTGGGTGCAATATGTAAGATGTAGAGTTATAGAGAAAAGGTTTAGGGTTTAGGAATTAGGGTTTGCGTTTTGGTTTAGGGTTAGGGTTAGGGTTAGGGTTTAGTGTTTGTTTTGGGCTTACGGTTTAAAGGGTAAAAGGGTTTACGATTAAGTGCAAGAAGGGATAAAATGAAACGAAACACCAAGAATAATTTGAGCACACCCAAATCATTTGACAAACTTGGTGTAAGTGAGGCATAATAAGAGATAGAGGAAGGGGAGAGAGAGAGAGAGACGAGGGATTAATCACTAACATTAAAATTAGAAACAAGGTAAAACATAACCATAAGCTAAATAGTCTAGATTCGAGAGAGGGAGAGATTAAGAAGGAGACTAATTTTCATTAAGAAAAAGGAAAAATTACAATACGATGGGTAATGTTTTCACTCAAAACCCCCATTTCTCTCTTCTTTCTCTTTCTCTTTTAATTTTTGTTACTCTTTCTCTATCTCTACCCTTCCCATTTTCTTTTCCTATATTTTACTCTACCCTCTCTCACCTCTATTCGTATACTCTACCCTTCCCCCTTTCCTCCCTCTATTATTTTGACATTTTTAATTCCTACCCTTCCTCTCCTCAAAATATTGGATACCCCTCCCCTTCTTTTCTCCTAAAATTTATTCTACCCCTCCATCTACTTTTCTCAATTTCATTATACCCCTCCCTCTATTACTTTGACATTTTTAATTCCTACCCTTCCTCTCCTCAAAATATTGGATACCCCTCCCCCTTCCTTTCTCCTAAAATTCATTCTACCCCTCCACCTACTTTCCTCAATTTCATTATACCCCTCCCTTTATTACTTTGACTTTTTTCCTACCCTTCCTCTCCTCTCCTCAAAATATTGGATACCCCTCCCCGTTTACTATTTTTTCCATACCCCTACCTCCCAGTTTCACTCATACCCCTATTTCGTCCTAGTTTCATTTATACCTCTCTCCCACACTTTTATTAAACCTAAGCTTTAGATTATATTCACCTGTTGCCCCGCTCCTCGATTTCTATATATTTTAAACATTACCCCTCCCTTTAACATTTCTTTTTAGTAGCTTTTTATTTAGGGTTTGCCTTACGGCTTTGTGAGGAGTGCGGGTCGATATACCCTTTCTCTCTTCTCTAACTCCTACCTCTCTCTCTTTTCCTTTAGCTTTCTTACTTTTTAACCTCTTCTCTCTCTCTCTCTCTCTCTACGTTTCTCTTATCACAATATACCCTTTCATTTTCATATTCCTTTTTTAGTCTTCTACCCTCATTGATCTCTCGCCTTTTTTTTTTTTTTTTTGCTTACCTTACCCCTCCTCTTCCTTTTTTCTAAACCCTTAGCCTCCTCTTTGTAAGTCCCTTCGTTTTCTTTTTACTCTTTCTCCACCTTTCTATTTTTATATTTCTACCCTCACCCATGTTCTACTTTTTCTTACCCTACCCCTCCCATCCTCTTCCTAAATCTATATATAGCCTTCCCCTTTATTTTTCCCACACATGTCTCTCTCCCTTACCTCTATCCTCTTTCCTTTCTCTCTCTTACTTTTTCTAGTTTACACACACATCTCTCTCCTCTCTCTCCCCTTTTGCTCTCTCTTAATTCTTTCACGTTTTCCCACTCTCTCTCCTCCTAGATCTACTCACTCCCCTTATGTCTACTCATTCACTCTCTCTCTCTCTCTCTCTCCTTCCCTTCTCATCATCTCACGTAAGCCTTGTTTCCCCCTCTCTCTTAATGCCCCTTATATTTCCTCACTTTTTACATTTTATATCCTAAACTCTCCCTTTTCTTATTATCCCTCCTTTTACAATATAACCTCGTACCAAAGCCTTCCCCTTATCACATTAAAAGCCCATAAAATCCTCTTCCTTCTTCTCCAAATCTTTCCACCCCTTTCAATCACATCCATAAGCACAACCCCACTCCCTATTGTCATTTCTCTAAAGCCACTCCGAAAACTCCTTATATAAACCTATCCACCCCGAATGGTCATGGTAGCACTGATGAGCCCTGTAGGGGGCGAAACTAGTTTGCTCATGACCATTACCCATCGTATTGTAATTTTTCCTTTTTCTTAATGAAAATTAGTCTCCTTCTTAATCTCTCCCTCTCTCTAATCTAGACTATTTAGCTTATGGTTATGTTTTACCTTGTTTCTAATTTTAATGTTAGTGATTAATCCCTCGTCTCTCTCTCTCTCCCTCCCCTTCCTCTATCTCTTATTATGCCTCACTTACACCAAGTTTGTCAAATGATTTGGGTGTGCTCAAATTATTCTTGGTGTTTCTTTTCACTTTATCCCCTCTTGCACTTAATCGTAAATCCTTTTACCCTCTAAACCCTAAGCCCAAAACAAACACTAAACCCTAATTCTTAAACCCTAACCGTAACCCTAACCCTAAACCAAAACTCAAACCCTAATTCCTAAACCCTAAACCTTTTCTCTATAACTCTACATCTTACATATTGCACCCACCGATTGCCTACCATCCGCACTCCTTGTTTCGACTTCACAGTCCAATTGAGAATCAAGAGAATATTAGAGAATAAAATAATCTAACAAATAAGTTAGCTTATTGGTGAAGAGGCTCGTGTTTCCAAGTTGGAGTCAAGGATTCAAATCAAGAGTCGGTAGAGAAAGAGTTCATTTTGTTATCAAGCATTGTAAAGTTGATAAAATCTTGTATTCGTAATATACATAATGTTCATATCATGTACTTTTTTTTCTTAAATCATACTTTGTCTTTATCTTACTTCTTGAATCATACATTGTCTATATCTTTTATCTATACTCCTCTCTCTCTCTCTCTCTCTCTCTCTCTCTCATTACTTCAAACTCTTATTCTTCCTAACATTTGTGCACAAGCCTTATAAAACTTCCTTCAACTCCCCCTTAACCTTAGTCCCTGTGACTTTGCCGCACGAACCACAACTACTTCGACATATTTGGTGAACTTGACATGAAGGCGGCGACAAGGAGAAATGGATGAGCAAATGAAGCTTATGTGTACGATGATGGAACGCGTGATGCGAGAGCAAGGGATGATGACAAGCATCGACAAAGCCGTCAACAATATTCTTGCACGAGTAGGAATCTTCGAATGTATAAATTTAACAAGATTTCCGAAGATTTACAATGAAGAAATGCTTAAACGTGGTGTCGACGAAGATGCAAAAATTAATAGCTTTAGTCGAGTCGCTACGATTGGGCTACATGAGAGGATCCAAGAGCTACAAAGGGAGCATCAGACATGGGCTACTTTCGAAAGAGCATTATTGAATGAATACAACCTCAACGATATGTCAAGGCAAGCTTTCATGGATTGGGTAGAATTTGATAAACAGTTATGTGTTTTGGAAGTGTTAAAAGAGTTTTCAGAAAGATTTGAGCAATTAAATGTTAGGGATAGAAACATAATAATGCCAGATAAAATAATATTTTTTCTACAAGCTACTAATATTAAAGACGGGAAGGACTTGGGAATGCTTCTAGAAGATCAGAATAGTCCGAATGGACTTACCGAAGACTGGGAGGAGGTGAAAAGGGCTTGCGCCCATTTCTGTAAAAGAAAGTTATGGTTTATGGAGTTGCCAAAGAGGAAGGGAGACGAAATGGGAAACGAATCGAGAGAGAAGAAAATAAAAGATTCACTCTTGCATGAGTTGGTGAAAGGCATGAAAGACTTGTCGATCAAAGTGGCGAAGCTAGAATCGAGACAAAGCTCAACTTTGTCAAGGCAAGGAGGTGGAATGGTCCGAAGGTGTATGTGGTGTGACAATATCAACCGTCAGAAGAAAGACTGTCAAGAACATAGGGATGCTCTTAATCATGATAAAATCTACTATCAAGATGGTAAGATTCACTCGACAAAGACTCAACAACCACTTCAACTCAACTTCGGGCGAGGTGGAATGAAAAAGTTAATGGAAGATGCCGAGAGAAAAACAACTCAAGCGATACAATCTGTCGCAACATTAGGGTTGCATGTAGAAGACTCATATGGTGGATCTGGTTTTTGGCAAGATGTGATGGATTATGCAAGAAAAGGGAAGGTTAGAGTGGATGAATTAAAAAGAGCAGGAGATGAAATACGGAACTTCACTGGATGGAATGATCCAGTACTATCAACATTTGCCCAAGTGAATGCACAAGAGGTACTAGTGGAAGAGAAGCGAAAGAGAGCTGAGGAGGCTGATCCGGCAAAGAAACATGAGACACGAGAACAAAAGAGAAGGGATATGGAAAAGGGTGCTCCTGAGACGAAGGAAGCTGATAGAGTAAAAGGGAAGACATGCCCATCTTTCAAGCTTGCTTCAGACATAGAAACAACGACGGATTTAAAAAAGGTACTAGAAACAAGAATATTAAATAGTAAGGTAGAATTTACTTTAAGAGAAGGGTTGGGTATAGCAAAGAAAGAATTTCATGAAGTTATCATAGATATTATTAGAAGACAGAGACAGGTGACGGAGGAAGTTATGGGAGGGTGTTCAACAACACTTCGAGATTTGTATGGTGGCACTTTTAACGTTGCAAGTGTAAAAAATAGAAATGATGGTGGGGTTTATGAAGAGGATAGGAGTCACTATACAAGGGACCATTGGGCTTGAGCAACAACGGAGGCACCTACAAAAATTGGGGAGCAACAAATTCCATGTATTGCTTTGATCGATCATGGATCCGAGATTAACATGATGTCATCGGAATTTTACACTCAAGGACAGAGACCCATCGACAAGAATCATGGGTGGAAGAGCTGCCACAGAGACCACAGAAGATTTATTCGAAGCATGTCCCAGTGTGAAGGTAACAATTGGTGATGTGTCGGTGAATCAAAATTTCTTTGTGCAGGATCGATCAACCTACCCCATCATCTTTGGTTAGCCTTACATCACCGCAATAAGGATGGAAACAAAGGTGATTGATGATGGTTCAGCTTTTGCAAGGATTAAGAGTCAAGATGGAAGGAAGACGGTCCAATTCTTAACTATGAGGCCCAACCACGAAAGAAATAAAGAATGCTTGAGGAACATCCAGTTCGGGAGGTAGATGAAGAATTTTCCCAGGATTTTTAGATAGGGCTTTTACAGGTAGGGGTTGTGATAGCCCGAACATGAAAGAAAACCCCATGAATAATAATGTAAATAAAGATATTCCTTGTACAATCTCATCTAGTGGTGCTACTTTTATACTAAAAGTAGATAATAATAAAATACAAAATGCTTTTGAGTACTTTAAGTGTTCTGGATTAATAGATGATGATGAAGAAATTCAAGATATGTTTGAAGAATTAAGTTTCGAAGATACAATAACTCATTTGGAAGCAATGGAGGATGACAACGAAATCCAAGTTCTTGTCCATTCGATCAAGATGTACGAGGTCATTGAAGAAGTTGCTCAAAAGGATCATGAAGCACATGTCCTAACAAAGTACAAGATAGTGGAGAAGAAGGTTCGTCCTATTGTTGCTCCACTTCCAGGGGATAGTGAAAGAGCAATTAAAGAAGCAACCACAGAGCCAATGATCAGACACACACGAAAGGTGGGACATGTGTTTACTCCAGAAACAATACAAGGGATGAAAATGGGAGGGGGTGACTTCCTATAACCAGCCGAAGAAAAGCAATTTAGGGAGATGTTAAAAAGGCATGGAAAGGCGTTCGCATTCCAACCCGAGGAAATAGGGTGTGTGGATCCAAAAATAGTGGAGCCCATGTTTATATTCACTATCCCTCATATTCCATGGAATTTTAAGCCAATACCCATGCCTAGGGCTAGAATCCCTCAACTATTAGAACTTCTGAAAGAAAAGATAAGCATGGGTATCTTGGAACCATCAAACGCCCCTTACTCGAGTCAATGGTTCACTATGTTAAAGAAAGATGGGCGACTCCAATTTATCCAAGATATGCAAGCCATGAATAAGATAACAATCCAAAACTCGGGAGTAGGGCCAATTGTAGATGAGTTTGCTAAGATGTTTGCAAGAAGAACTATATATTCTATGGGAGACCTTTATTCCGGGTATGACCAATTTCAACTTGCTATCAAAAGTAGAGATATTACTTCTATCAAGACACCTATAGGGTTAGTATGGATGTGTACCTTGCCACAAGGAGTGACCAACTCAGTGGCACATATGATGAATGGAATGAACAAGGTACTTCGTGATTTCATTCCTCATATTACAATGCCTTTTTTAGATGATGTTCTGATTAAGGGATGTAAGGAGGAAGAGAAGAATGAGGAATTGGACGAAAGTGGTTGTCGACAATTCATTGTCGACCATATCAAGGATTGGGAGAAGATACTATCAAGGATGGAAGAAGTGCATTTGACCTTATCAGGGGTGAAGTCAATATTTGGGGCAAAAGAAATATTCATAGTTGGTCATATGTGTGGTCCGTATGAGAGAAAGCCATCACCAACCAAGGTCAATGCAATTCAAAATATGCAAGAGGAATGTACATCCGTTTCAGAAGTACGAAGGTTTCTAGGGGTATGTGTTTTTTACTGTAGATGGATTCTGCATTATGCCCATCTATCTGTACCTTTATATAGACTCCTAAGAAAAGGAGAAACATTTGAATGGAGTGAAGAGCATTCAGAGGCAATGAGGAAATTGAAGTCCTACTTGGCACAAGCACCACCATTAAAGCAACCTGACTACACCCGGCCCATATATCTCATAGTAGACTCCAGTCCCATTGGAATTGTATGGGTGATAAGCCAACAAGATGGGGAAGAAAGGTATCTAGTCCGATTTGGAGCGAAGGTTCTTAGTGGTCGAGAAAGAAAATATGCATAGGTGAAAATAGAGCTATGGGGGATAGTAATAGCAGTTAAGACAGATAGAGATTACTTAATTGGTGCTGAAGTAATAATAGAACGAATTGTTTGCCGATTCTTGGTATCATAGCTAATTGTGATATTCCAAATCAAGCTATGTTAAGATGGTGCATCTATATTAGATTAAGCAACCCTCAAGTTCGACATATCTCTAGGAATAGAAATGCAGTAGTAGATATATTATCAAGAGCAAGGTATGAGGAAGAGGAGATTCCAGACTCGGATGATGAGGACAAAGAACAAACAGTCATTACCCGGGAAGGGGGAATGCAGTTTCTAGAAGAGGAATATGAAGAAGAATTCAAGGGAATAGGAAAATACCTACAAACCCCTGACAAGTACAAAGGTCAATATGGAGAAGAGTTCACACAGTTTCGCAAGAAAGCCCATAAGTTCTTCCTGCATGAAGGATATCTATGGCGACATCTGAAAACCAAGACTGGAAACCCACAAAGAGTAATAGGTTCTAAAGAGCAAAGAAAGGAGATAATTAGAGAGTTACATGATAAAGAATGGGTTGGTCATCAAGGAGTGTGGGCCACTTTCAGTAAGATTAAAGAACGGTTTTGGTGGCCTCGATACTATCAGGAAATAAAAATGTATGTGAAAACTTGTCCCACTTGTCAATATTATTCAAATGTAAAATTTTGTGATGAGTTACACCCAACATACTCACCAGGGGTGCATTACAAGTGGATGATTGATTTGATAGGCAGTCATTTACGCATGAGCAAGTGACCTTAAGATCTACATTATGGTGTGTGATGAAGAAGAAAGTTAATCTTTCTATGGCTAATGAATTAGTTAAACTGTTTAATGTTCATGAGGTGTGTGTTGCAATTAAGGCCTTAGGTAAGAATGTATGTCCTGGCATCGATGGTTTTCCTCCTGAATTTTTTCTTTGCTATTGGGATCACATTGGAATCAGTGTAACGGAAGCCTTACAAGAGGTTTTTACTTTGGGTGATATGCCTTCTCAATGGAATGCAGGGTTAATTTTTTTTATTCCTAAATTGGAGGGGATAGTAGTTGACATTAAGAAGTGGCGGCTGATAACTATTCTGAATACTATCTATAAGATTTATGCTAAAGTTCTTGCTTTACGTATGCAACCTTTATTAAATGATATTATTCATAAATCGCAAACGGGTTTTATGCAAGACTGTTCTATTTTTTATAATATTTTCATGTTCTAGGAATGTATAGTTTTGGCAAAAGAGAAGGATGTTGACATAGTGGTGCTATTGTTGAACTTTGAAAAGGCATACGATAGGGTTGATTGGTCTTTCCTCGAGGAAGTTATGTTACAACTAGGATTTCCAATGGCTTGGGTAGTGGCAGTAAGAGCCTTGTATAAGAATGCGTCTAGATCCATATATGTGGCTGGACAAGTTGATGCTCCCTTCTCTATTTCAAGGTCGGTTAGACAAGGATGTCCATTGGCTCCTTTCCTATACTTATTAATAATTGCGGCTTTTCATGTGTATTTTAATAATCATGCCTTAAGAATTAAAGGGTTGCAATGGGGATTCGATAATAAGCAAGTGCTTGATAATGAATTTGTTGATGATACAACTTTATATGTGGATGGGGAGGAACAAAATTTGCATAATGTCCAATGTGTGGTGCAAGAATTTTGTGAGCTATCCGGTGCTATTATAAATTGGAATAAATCCATTGGAATCAGAATGAAGAATAATAGAGTTTCACATTGGTTGCCCCATCCAGATTTTCAATGGCTTCAACATGGGAGGTCAATACGAAATCTTGGTTGTCAAATTGGTGTTGACATTACTCATGATCAAATTATTGCCCCCTTGTTGATGTCATTGAAGAGGAAATTGTTGTTTTGGTCTTTGAGACATTTATCATTGGCTGGAAGAATTGTAATTGCTAATCAAGTGCTTTTATCTTCGATGTGGTATATCCTCTCATCTTGGTTGTTTTCAAGATATGTTCTCTCTCAGGTACAAAGGCTTGTCCGCAATTTCTTATGGGGCGCATCTTATGTAAATGCAAGATCTAAAGTTGCATGGAAGGTAATAATATCTCCTCCTCACAATGGAGGATTAGGGTTGATAGACCCAATGTTACAATGTAGAGCATTACTTGGGAAATTTGTTGTGAGAAGTATGCAGCCAGGGAATGAACCATGGAAGTTGCTACTTCATGAACATATGAAGGAATTGGTTCCATGTAGAGGTGGACATTGGAAACGAAATGTGAGGTGGTGGTTTGTGCATGAGGATATGCCTTTGACTTCTATTTTCACTTCCGATAAAAATTTTAACTCTTTGTTAAGAGCTTGGAAAAGTTTGTTGCCTAATCTTGTGCATAAACATTGTATATGGGAAGACGAGTGGGAAAGGCAACCAATTTGTTGGAACCCCTTGATTAAGGATGAGTATGGTAATATGTTGGGAAGAAGGACAAGATTAAATTGGGTGGCAATTGATGAGGCATTTGTGGCTAATGTTGGTACTTGGTTAAAACAAGGTTTGAAATCAATAAGAGGTGGTACATTAATGTTCTAAGCGATAAGTAACGCTTGTAATAGGATTTTGCTTTCTTCTTTTAATTCAAACCATGTATGGTACGAGGCATTCTCTTCTTTTAATGTCTTGATTGGAGCAAGAGCTTATACATTTAATGAATCCTTCTTAGCATATATAATAGTTTCGGAGGGAAAATTGCAATGGGTCTCTATGGAGGATGATCTTCTCAATTTAGTGAAATGGAAGCCTATTAGGGTGGTAGCAAAAACAGGGAAAGTATGTATTATTGATTCCCATCCTGAAAAAGTAAACCCTTTCTGGGATATTTGGTTTTGTGATTGTAAACCCTTATTGGAGTTAGAGTGGGATCCGGCGGAATGGTGGTGGAGAGATGTTAATGGTAAGATGGTTTCTTTCTTTGACTACTCTGTAAAACTAGGTAGGGAATTCCAACAAAGGAGGAATCCAATTATGCCGGTTGCAGCTAAGGTATGGTTAAATAATAATATTCCTATGCATTCAGTATTGACATTTTGGAAATAGTTGTGGGCTCTACAGATTCATCGCAAAATCATTACATTTAGATGGTTATGTGTCCATTATGCACTTCCAGTCTTGGAATGGATGCATAGGGAAGAGGGAACCAGAACTTGCTCTTTTTGTGGGCTTCACTTGGAATCAATGCTATTTGGAAACATATGTTGCGCCTCATTGATGTTGCATATGGACCTACTGTGATTACATGGGGAAATGTCTTTTGGATGGACGTAAATGTGGATAAGCATAATTATGAAAGGGAAAAGATACTATGTACCCTTCAAACCAGGGGAAGGCAAGTTAAGGACATACCATACTCAAGCTCAAATCGGTTGAATGTGGGCCACGATATCATCGATGGTTCTATTTGGATAGATCGATGCAAAAATGTATTTCAGCAAATAAAGCAAAATCATGTCATTGTGTGAAGGAAATTTGGTCGATGTTTATCTCTATTTTAAAAGGTCAATATGACTCCTTCACAAGTAATGAAGATATGATTTTTATGAAACAACAATCCTTTAAAGGCAAATGGAAGGATTTGTTAGTTTTTGTGGAGAGAAATGACAAAATGGAGTGGCAATATGTACGACCGCGATGGTTGTTTCCTCCATAGGTGGAGGTTGGTGTCAAGTATGACATAATGGGGGATATCTTACCCGCCACTACATTGTATTATTATGTCTTGTATATGCTTTTTGGATTGGTAATGAAAACTATGGTGTAGTTTAAAAAGAAAAAAGAATATACCATAGAATATTTCTAAAATATACTAACGACTAGAATATTCTGGAATGTACTATATGTTAGCCTATAATACAATAGTAAACTGTATATAAATTTATACATATTTTAAAAGTTTCCATATGGTTTATCTAACACAACACTATGTACTTGGTGTGTTGCAGGTCAGAGGTTTGAGTCTAAAATGTGATATTATACCCCCTCTTATGCCGCCTTCCCAAACTGGTCACCGGTTTGTGGGGATACCGATGGTGAAAATCTTGGAACACCTTCGAGGCATTTTGTAAATTCTTCCCTGGTTCTCACGTTGTCGCGAAAATACGACGAGGATACGTGAACATTGAGGCAAGACCCTAGGGCCTTTGACTAGAGGATATCAAATTCGTGTATTTATGTACTAAGAATTAACTGAAATGAGAAAGATTAACAAATTTCATTAACAAGTAGAAAGAAAGATTACAATTAATCTCAAGATTGGGATTACAAAAAGTTTGCTAATGGAGATAGCTATAGTAATAGATTAGAAGAAATGAGATATGGATTTTAATTAGAATATTAGGGTTTTTAGCTTCCATTCGAAAATTAGGGTTTTTGAGTTGTATGGCTTTGATTAGGAAATTAGGGTTTACTTGAGAGATATGGCTTCGATAAGATAGGGGAGCTAAGAAGGAAAAGAAAAAAAATATAATATGGAGAGAGCCTGAGTGTAGGAAAAAAAATGGAATTTTATATGGAGTTTTCCCTTGATCATTTGCATGTCCACTTTTTGTTGCATGGCCTCTACTTTTAGTTGCTTAGCTTTTTCTTTTAGTTGCATCTATTTTTAGTTGCATGGCTTTTTCTTTTAGTTGCATGCGACCATCCACATGACCTTTACTTTTTGCATACACTCCAACTTTAGTTGCTTGCGTCCACATGACCTTTACTTTAGTTCTCTTCACTTTACTTTAGTTTGTTGCATGATCCAATCTTCCGTCCGTCCGCGTCCAACCTCGTCCGGTAGCCAGTTCCGCTCGATCACCGAATCCCTTGCCGGCCGATTCCGGTTTGCTTGCCGGTTTTGGTTCCGATTTTGCTTACCGACCGGCTTCCGGTTTTGCTTACCGGCCGGTTTCTGGTTTGCATACCAGCCGGTTTCCAGATTTGCATACCGGCCTGTTTCCGGATTCCGGTTTTGCATACCGGCCAGTTTCCAGTTTTGCATACCGGCCGGTTTCCGGATTTGCTTACCGACCGGTTTCCGGTTTTTGGGAACTTGGCCACCATCATCCATCAAGACAAAGTGGCCAAAGTGCTCTTAGCACAAATGAAAAATGAGGGAGCTCAAGGTGCTTATATAGCTAGGGCCTTAAGTTTCTTATCTATGTAGGATAGTTCTAATTTCCCTATCTTCTCAAACTTCATTTTCACATAACTTGATATGTATTTCTCCATTTTGTCTATAGTAAAATACGTTTTGAAGCTCTTGAGTATATCCATATTTCTATAGTAAGCTACTAATCTAATCTAAAATACTTATTTCATATTTTTTTTACATAGTGTGTGAAGATTCACACGACAATGTGGCGTCAAATAGGGAGTAACCCTTCCATAAGACGAGGTATTGAAGGTTTCAACGGTGCACACACGAGTCAAGTATTTGGTCGACCTCGTATTCCTCCCTTGTTGTCAACTCCACAGGTGATGGTGGTGGGCCTAGTGTCCCCAAAGTTGTGAAGCATAATGGAGTTCGAGGAGGGAGACATGAAAAACATCATGAATCTGGAAATGGGATGGAAGGGGCAGCTAGAAGGCGACTGCATTGATGTGCTCGACTATACGAAATGGTTCCAACTTCTTGTAATCAAGTTTCGCACATGGACGGGTAATAGAGATGTGTCGTTGTAACAACCAGACCATGTCTCCGATGACAAATTGTGGAGTAGCAAATCGATGGAGATCAACTTGCTTCTTGTATCGTTCACTAGCGAGACTAAGATCCAAGGATAAATCGTGATGTAGGTCGTCTAAAACTCGAGCTCAGCCCTCCGCCGAAGGGTTCACGGAAGTGGTAGGGAGGGAAATGTTGAACCGAGGATGTAAACTATAATTTGCAAAGAAAGAGTGACCCCAGTTGATGCATGGAGAGAATTATTCTAGGTGAATTTTGCTACTAAAAGTAAGTTGACCCAATCGTCTTGCTGGTAACTAATTGAGCACCGAAGATTTTGCTCAAGATTTGGTTGATGCGCTCCGTCTAGGTGTCAATTTGGGGGTGATAGGCGGAGAACACCGAGACATTTGAAACATGTAATATGTCACTTTCTCCTTTTCACATAATATTGGGTTCAAATCATGATACAATCGTCCTTTCCACAATTGGCACATATAAGAAGATGTACATGTTTGGTGAGGGTGGTTGACATTATGTGGGAAGCTTATGAAAAGAAATACATTAAACTTAAAACATATAAAAGATTGAAGTATATGGAAAAGGTACAACAATAAGGAAATGAAACAAGATGAAGTTAAAGACAACAAAAAAGCATAACTCAATTGACAAAAGCTTAGATTAAGAACAAAAGGTCAAGGTTCTGAGTCTACCTTGAGAGATCATGCGAACTTCAATGAAACAAATGGAAGGAATGCGAATAGATGGACATGGTGATCAACATTTTGGTCACGCCAGATGCTCGACGAAGATAAGTGGCATGCTAAAAAGAGCTTAATACTATTTTTGTTTGCATCAGTAGCTCCAAAGGCATCAACAAGTTGCTTTCAGGGGGGTTTGATTCCCCTATGAGTAGTTTTTATATTAACTAATAAATATTGCATTGTTAATAAACTAATTATTAAGTGTTTACCACTTAATTGTAATGAAACAACATGAATTTTACCTATGTAACAAGAGAAGCAAGATCTCTTTTAAGATAATCTCTTTTGCAACTCAGCCCCTAATTCTCTTTGCAGAGCCTTGTTGATGAACATCTTGTATGTTTCATCTTCATGCCTATATCATTAAATGAGGATGTGATAAATGTGGCCCTAATATGTAACATTAGTATAAGAAAAACATACACTTAAATCCATTGGGTCTCCATTTGAGGGAAACCTCTTTTGAACATATCCTAGATGAATCACATCAAGGTACTCATTAATCTCACATTCAATTCTGAGAGACCCAACACATATTCATATAGAAGTTGGTTGAGTGTCATTTTGACTCTTGAGGTTGACCTCGAGGCCCCATGTTGGTTTATCCATATTAAAGGCATGAGGCAGTGCTAGAAGTGGGTTGGTTACGACTTTTGGGATGCTCTAGTACATCCTTGCCCTAACAAAACAATTAAAATCAATAACAAAGCGTAAATGTTTTTTTTTCTTTCCCAATTCCAACACAACTTCAAATTTGCATTAAGAGGAGTTGAGTGGACATTGCCACTAGAGGAGAAAAAAACCTCTTGTGCTTTTATCACCAAAGTCATCCCCTCCTCCCGATGCTCGTATCTGCCAACTGGGGTCTGCCATGATAGCCAACATATATTTCCCCACTTGATTGAGCCTTGCACCTGGCATAATTGCAACAATCGGCTAACCCCTCGCCATATTCGATAGGACGTTGGGCAGTCCCACAGAGTGTGTCGTATTGATTCTACTGCATGTGGGCAATCTACACAATTAGGAGAGCTAAGGTTCCCACGTTGCCATGCTCCCACCGATAGGGACTTATGTATTAATAGCCATTGGAATGTTGTAATTCAACTCGCGTGTTGTTGTTTCCAGATTTTCTGCCAAAACTTGGTGATTATTGTGGGAGGAACTTGAAATGTATGCCAGACCTTCGTAGCAACCGGCTCTTGGGCAGTTTGAGTAGCAAGAATGTGGCGACCCAATCTAGTTGTGAATTGGAAGAAAGGGATGGGTTTGCTTCCTTGCGCCGCGTAAGGGTCATGCCATGTCCATTGCAAAGGGTCCCAACTGACCTTATGTAGCCATGTGTTTTCATGAGTACATATGTGCCAATCCGGTTGTACTTTGATCAGATCAGGATCTACAATCCATTTATGACCAGTATACGTGAGTACTCGAATTGCGTTATTCTATGTTGGTGTCTCAGTATCTCGCAATTCAAAGTCTTCGAGCCTGTCTGGTGGTCCCCTACCTCTCGGGATCAGAGATCCCTCCTCCTTGTGGCTTGTCCATTTCTCTATTGTCGCCCTTTTGAGTAGCAGTTTCCCTAATTAGTAGAGTGTTAATGATTTCCGATCTCATAGTCCATCCGCCCCTAATTCCAGGCAGTATGTTCGCCTGATCTTGTAGTGGAAGTGACATAAACCGTCGCCAACATTCTATACTTTTTCCTGAACCTTCTATTATGTATCCCCATGACAACCCCTTACGTGATCCCAATAGTTGATTGATTCATCCATGATACATTGGTTCCATAGGATATGTTGACTAAGCTAGGCAGGTTCGGATCTCGGTTGATCACACTTGAGCCCTGGTCTAATGTCACACCATATTGCGTAGGATTTGTGCCAATTGATCATGGCATTGGATCTCTTGCAAAATACAACTAGCCCACTTTCTAGCTTTTAGAGGTTTTCCAAGTCCCCTTGCAAGTAGACCGTTGTGTCATCTGCAAATTCTATATCCAAGATGCTTTGGTGAGAATGAGGTACGGGAAGACCACGTAGGTTGAGATGCCGCGAGTTGAGAAAGCAAGAGAGTGCTTTGCCGTATAATAGAAATAAGGATGGAGCTAGTGGGCATCCCTGTCGTACAGATCAGGATATTCAGAAAAAGGGGCCCCTTTCACCTGCCAGTGAAATGCAACTGTTACCATTCCTATAAAGTCATGCAATGCCTTTGATGCATGTCTCTTGAAAGCCAAGTTTCCCCATCACACTTTCTAGAAAGTTCTAGCATACCCTGTCATATGCTTTCTCAAAATCTAGTAGCACCACCGCTACCTTGTTGTTGGTACGCTTGGCAAGGGCTACTGCTTCCCAGAATGAGAAGAGGTTGTCTGGCATGCTCAGATATCTAACGAACCCTGTCTGGGACAGATGAATGAGTTGAGGGAGAAGTGGTGTTAAACGGCATGCCACGATTTTTGCGAGCAACTTATAGACAGTATTGAGAAGAGTTATGGGCCGCCACTTGCTAATGTCATTAGCACTCCCGTCACTTTTCGGAATGAGATGTATCATCCTCTGTCCAAATTCCTCCGGCATGCTTCCAGAGGTGATGATCTCCTCATATGCCTGGAGGAGGTCTTCTTTAATAGTGTCCCAAAGGCATGTGAAAAAGTGCGGGGTGAGGCCGTCGATTTCGGGGCAACTATCGGCATCTAAATCAGAGAGGGCCTCTCATATCTCAATGATTGATAGGGGATGCACGAGCCATGTATTCATTTCCGGCGTGACTTTCTCGGGTATTCTTTGGAGGATAATATCTTCTCTTATGTCTTCCCCTGTAACCATAATATCTTCAGTAAGTAGGCAGTTATAGTAACTTGTGGGAATATTCCTTATTTGGTCGCCATCCTTAATGGTCGTTCCATCCTCTCGGTTGAGGTTGCGCATCATTGTTCTAGCGTGCCTCAGGCCTTTGGAGCGGAAGAATTCCTTCGTGGTTTTGTCCCCTACTCGAATCTATCGCGCCATGCTTCCATGAAACTCCATGTTATATATTTCATTTTCCGCCATGCTGAGTTCATGTTTGGCCGTGGCAACTTGTCCTGTGATCCAAATACATGACGGGTATCTCTGTTGGAGTCGTTGTAAGGCTATTAGTCCCCGTTTTGTCCTCTGTCGCTTCTCCTAAGCATACTTGCTTCTGGTCTTGACAATCTCATGTAGGAGAGTTGAGGCTCTTGTTAATTTAGCTAGAAGTTTGTCAGATGTTGATGAGTCATTGACTGGTAATGACCATTGGTTGGAGAGTTGGTCCTTCACCTCTATAAATGTGTAAATACTGTGTGGGATGCGAGTTTGGAATGGGCCCCATTTTCGGTGCAATTGAAAATGACCAGTTATCGGGTAATGGTCAAAGAAAGTCATGCCTGGAGTTATGCGACACCACCCTCCCTTCGCTTCTAGAACCTTGCCCACATAAATGCGGTCAATGCGAGATAGGGTGGGTCCACTATTCTGCCCGTCTGATCGAGAGAATAGGAGAGAATCCCTTTTTCGTTGGAAGTTGTCAGAATGCCAGATGTCTCGCAGGTTAAGGTGTACACATAGCTTCTCCCATTGTTTACGTTCCCTTCCTGTTATGTAGAATATAATTAAAGTAGTAAAATGCAATTGCTCACCATCGTCGTCCTTGAGCCCTTTTTCATTAAATACGTAAATATCATAAAAAATAATATTAAGAACCCATGCAAGAAAATATTATGATAAACAATGCACCAGGTACTCAAATTGTGGTACATGGTCGAGCTAGATATTGTGTTTGAAAGGGTTGGGATCTCATGAGGTATTGTTTGCACCTACAAGTGTTGGTAGTGAATAACAATGTGCATTTATTTTGTAATTGACTAGCACATTTTTATTGTAGCTCCTCATACTCAAGAATTTTAAAGACACGTCTATAAACAATAGGTTTTTCACCACCACGTTTAGCAACGTGTTCCAATATGGAAATGTCATTACATTTTAGTAGGTGCCCTTATCGTATGGCAAGCAATTCTTTGTCCTCTCCTTAGAACTATGTGCTACTAGTGTTTGTATCGCAAGTCGATAGTTCCCCTAAGCATATTATTAAGATACAAATATCTAATCTTTTTAAGATCTATCTAGATTAAGATCAAAAGTGGCGATAGGCTCGTGGGAAAGAATAATTCTAAGTCGACTCTAAATTACAATGAGAACACCCTTGTACATAGGGTGAGAAAATTGTCTTGACAACCCACAAAAGAAGAACACTTTCTTCATCACCCACTATCCTCCCCACCATAATAAGGAAAAAGAGAAAGAAAAGCTCCCAAACCAAGTTGATCATTATTCTCCTCGTCTTCCTTGTTAAGTCCTCTTTCCTTTCCGTTTAGGGTTAAACAAATACAAATCAATGTTTCACTTCATCTTGGTTGCCTTTTTGAGATTTGAGCCTTGGACCACTTCCCTATGAAGAAACAACCATTACATTATTTAAGCTACATTTTATTGATATTATCGTCATTGTTATTAGTATTATTTTTGTCCTTTATTGTGCCCTCCTATGAAACCATGTCTTATTATCAATGTTGCCTTTTTACTACATTTCTTGCTTCGGGCCACATTAGGACAACTTCATCAAAGGACAAAATGAGCAACACACTTTCTACATTGTTTAGCCAAGGCATGAATGCATTGTTCATGTGATCTCTTACCAACAAAGACATGCACATAAGCACGTCAAAAAATTTGCACATTCACATTTACACGGGTGGTTCATTACAAACTCATACACATTTACATTTTCCAGCGTACATATTATCCAAAGTTCAAACCAATCCACGTTACACATAGAACAAAGTTTATCCAAACCAGCCCACATTACACATAGAGCATTGTCATGATATGCCAAGTGCAAAAAGGGAAAAAAGTTGAGATGTTGAGTTTCACATGAAGACACAATTTGGCATGAAGTGAATTCTTAGAGAAAAAGTAAGAAAGACGAAATCAATACAACAATAAGAACGTAGCTTTGGCAATTTTAATATACAAGGCTCAAGCCTCAAGGTGAATCACTCTAAAGGGAAGCATACTTTAGTAATATCATAAAAATATAAGTTTATTGATCAAATTTCCGTCATTTTAGTAATAGAGACAACATAACTTTTTGTGATAGTTTTTTTCCCTCGTAAATGTTAGTTTCTATCTCTTACTATCTCTTAAGTCTTAACATTAGTGCTACGTCTTCTTGAACAAAATTTATATACATCGTTGTGTATTGCATTCAAATTTTGTTCGTGATTCCCTCTCATTAAACATTGATTATTTATTGACCGTGTCCACTTCTATGGACCTGGATTGGCTTAATTGATGCAACTCATAAAGTTTCACATGTTTTTTTATTAATATCAGAAAGCATCATCTTTGTTGGAGATCTTTAAATTGCACAAATGAAGACACTCATTCCAATATCTACCAGTACGAACAATAAACTAATATATGGAAGTATTGATATGGAGGGACTATCCAAAATTGAGTTGGCATCAACTAATGTGGACTACAAAGACTAGAGCTCCAAAAAATCAATACTAGAGCTCGACAATGACATATCCATGTTTAGGCATGCTTCAAGACCATTTTAATGAGAGAGGTATTTTCAAGTAGTCGACACTTGGGAACATGAGCCAACATGGCCTCATCCAAGTTTAATAATCTATATCTACCTTCCGATAGATCTAGATCGGACTATCCTCTGATTCCTCACCACAAACATTTTCTCATGTTTTGCTTTCTCGAATAAAGAAACATGTTGTGTGATGTCGAACCTTTGGCATGTCTTAATCTTTGCCCCTAACACATTTTTGTTCAAACAACACACTCTTCAATGCCAACAACCCTTTTGGTGGGACCATGGAAGACAACATATAACCACCCACATAACCTTTTCTGGTGTCTACAAAACCGATCAATCATAGTATGAAATGGTGTTTTCTTTTCCTTAAGAAAGGCTAAGTTACAAATGGCCACAATCCAGGAGTTAAGTCACTTAGGAACACATGAAAAATTAAAATGGGGCAAAACATGTAGTCTCTTAGGAAACCATCTTCTTGCCCACCCCACCCCCCTCTCATTGTTGTTTTCCCTCCATTCTTTCCTGAAAGGCCACAAATGATTGTGAAGCTCTCAAAAGGCCATAGATTGGCATTAAGCTCTTGATGAAAGGTCTCCCAATTGTCGTGTGAAGTTCCTAAACGGTTCCATATTGTTATGATGCTCGCGAAAGGCCTTAAGATTGTCGTAAAGTTCTCGAAAGGCCTCAAGATTGTCTCGAAGTTCGCGAGAGGTTCCATCCATATCATCACAAAATTCCTGAGAGGTTCGAGATCATCACATAGTTCCCAAAAAGGGCCCATATTGTCAATGAGTTCTCCACCTTAGAAAGTCCACAAAAATGCCCCCCAAATTGTCATGGAAGTTCTCGAGAGATCACCAGATTGTTGGAAGAAGTTGTCGACCCCCCCCCCCCCCCCCAAAAAAAAAACCCCAAGTTGTTGTGAAGTTCTCGAAAAGCCCAAGAGATTGTCGTGAAGTTCCCAAAAGGCCCCAGTGATTCTTGCAAAGTTCCCGAATAAGGCCCCATAGATTCTCACAAAGTTCCTGAAAGGACCCAAAGATTGTCGTGAAATTCTCGAAAGGCCCCATAGATTCTCGCAAAGTTCCTAAAAGGCCCCAAAGATTGTCGTGAAGTTCCCAAAAGGCCCCACAGATTGTCATGGAGTTCTTGAAAGGCCCTCGAGATTGTCTTGAAGTTCTTGAAAGGCCCCAGAGATTGTGGCGAAGTTCTCAAAAGGCCGTAGAGATTGCCGCGAAGTTCCCGAAAGGCCCCAGAGATTGTCACGAAGTTTCCAAAAGTACCCAGAGATTGTTGCGAAGTTCTCAAAAGGCCGTAGAGATTGCCGTGAAGTTCCCGAAAGGCCCCAGAGATTGTCGCAAAGTTCTCGAAAGGCCCTAGAGATTGTCGCGAAGTTCTCAAAAGGCCCCAGAGATTGCCGCAAAGTTCCCGAAAAGGCCCCAGAGATTGTCGCGAAGTTCCCGAAATTGTCACAAATCCATTCGTTCCTTCATATCCATCAAATCCCTTCATTCATTCATTCATTCATTCATTCTTCATCTTCATCATATTCTTCTGAGTTCTCCTTCTCCTCCATTCCATTCCATTCCATTCCATGGCTTCTTCTTCGTCTGTCATCGAGCACCCTGTCTTCTTCGACATGCCAGGCCTCTCAGATGACCCTCAACTGGAGGTCGACATCCTCAGAGGCCTCGCTAACCTAAAACACAGTGAACACAGCGATCTCTACTTCCTTCATGTAGGTAAACCTCTTTCTCTTCTCTTCTGGTACGGCAATGTGGCATGTAGGTTAAGTAAAGGTAGTGACTTGTGAAAGAAAGGATCTGAACCCCCATGACCTTGTGTTGATAGCCTAAATAGAGTTTATACCACTTTTGAGGAAAATGTATGATCGGTGTAGTTTGCTGAACTTCAAGCTGAAATTCCGGTGAGTTCTCTGTATTTACTTACTTTAATGGCCATGATGATGGATGTGCACAGGTAGAGTGACGGAGAGCAAAGGGGTACCCTTCACTCATGCTCTCGTCTCTCGGTTTCCATCAGTGGATGCTTTGCGAGTCTACTACCAATCTGCCATCCCCGACATCGCCCAGAAGATGAGACCTTGGCTCAAGGTATTGACGAACATATGGCTGTACTATAGTTAGCCATTATTTCAGGCATTTTGGCTAAATTTGGTGAGGAAATGAAAAGATACTTCGATTAAAAAAAGAAAAGTGTCTTAAATAACATCGAATTTAAGTGTAATTATTAATAAAGCTTCAATTGTTGGTCCATCATCTTCAAATTTTACACATATACTAGGGTTTGATGGTTAATAATCTTAAATTTTTGTCACATAATTTTAAGGTGGAATGAGTATGGATCTTCCCTTTTTTTGTGTCATATAAATGAATGTATAATTGTTAATAACCTCTCGTATAATCTTAAGCATAGGTCGAATCTTCAAGGCCTTTGTTTGAGGCTGTGGAAACCTCCTCATCCTCCTTTAATGTTGCTTAATGTGGTTTCTCAGGAAGAGTTTTGTGTCGATTATGAAGTGTCTGTTAATGAAGATGCGCTCACACTTTTCAACAAGGTAATGTGACTGGAGCTCTGGAAACACTAAATCATTTTTGTTTTTATGTGCCTGTTTTGTCATGTTTTTGTGTCATCCTTGCTGCTATTTGTGCCTTGCATCATTGTTCAAAAGAAAGCCATGAGTTGGATTTACTTTGCACTTCTATTAATATGAAATTACCAGAGAATTTGGAATTAATGGTACAATGACATATATGAGAAAAACCTTCCAATGTTATGACATATAATTCAATATTGTGTAATTATAACATCGCATTCCTGGTGTATTTTATGTGCATATGATTAAAATAAATAGACAATAGAGATTCCATCATATATGCATATATCAGTCATTAAAATGCACGCACAGACAACATAGGACCACATGCTTTGGCTACTTTTTGCATGTTTTTTGTGAGCATTCAAATTGAAATTTTAATTGATCTCTTATGACAAATCTGTAGGAAAATCCGGCTTTTTATGTCGTGTTTATCAAAGTCAAGCCGGAGACATCAGAGACAATTATCTCTAGCGTGAAGGAATCATTCCTTTCATTGAGCAGGGAATTGGATTATGTCACCCACTTCACTGCAGGTATTATCTACCTTTATACAGAGCCACTCTATTGCTTGGATTTGTTCTTGACTTGCTTTCTTGGCAGGAGAAAATTTGTACCTGCGTCCAAGATATAAGACTTCATCGCATGCATTTTTGATATACTTGTCTTCCAGTGAGTATAAGCGTGTACATTGTCTTCATGTTATATATTAATGGACACAATTCTTACCTAGGAAGTCAGTTCTTAAACATGCAAACCTAGGGGGACCACATCTATGTCTTTTTTATACATGTCCAAGAATAATGGGCTGTTTGCATGTGCAGATGATGCATTGCAGGAATTACAGAAGGAGCCAACCTTTTTGTCTGTAAGTTCTCTTGATAAGTGCATATAGTTTACAAAGTTGTAAATGCCACTAACATTCTAATGTCGGTGAGTGTTATGTTGCTGCTAGGTTGTCAATGATCAAGTTCTTCCAATTGCAGAGTCATATGCGATAGTTGCGTTTGAACCATTCAAAGATCAGTAAAAAGAATTGTTTCTATTCTTAACCATTTACCACCAGAAGACGAACGACATGATGTTTTTATAAGTTTTCTCCTGTTTCATAACTAATTTCTAGCAGATGCAGCCATGTAGAGGCTACTGAATAATGTTGCATGTGAAAATTTACATTTCCAATGCATGATTTTGAGCTTGAGGCTAAGGAGAAATGGCAGCCCAATTTAGTAGCATTCAATTATGAGACTCCTGTGCTCATTCATAAGGATATTGTTCCACTTTTTCAACATGTCTTCCATTGAAATGTAAGTGCAAACATTGAATCTCTTATAAAGTGCCAACACTTGAAGATCAACACATGTAAGGGCAAACATTGAATCTCTTAAAGTCTCAACACTTGAAGATCAACACATCTCTACCCTTAACAACCTACATGCCACATCACCATCTTGAAGGTCACAAAGTTGTCAGTTTCTCATGCCACATTTTACTCGTTAGGCTATACATTTGAGATGTCAAAAATTCGAGACTAGACAATAAAATGCTAGGGGAGAAGATCAGAACATAAATGCTCATATCCATACCCTCAACAACAATAGCTTCTTTTGCACAAAGGACTAGATTACAGAGACAAACTTATTCGAAACATCAAGGGCACTCATGATAATCATATTCCAGAATATGCTTTCAATCCTATGGATAACAATTGTTCAAGTTAGAATATTGTACTCAGCACATACCCCTTTATTTTCAATTCAAGATGGGGGGGAAACACCATACGTTAATACCAAAACCATATGGAAATGAGATTGATAGTGTATCCTAAGAGATTCTGTTAAACTAAATTTCAGAGTTGCCTATTGATGAGGATAGCACGTGAAATGGCATATATTCATACATACACAATTGAATCACAGAGTTGCAATGCATTCTATCTCGACACGAGCATTTAGGGGTAAGCCAACTACTTGATATGTTGACCTTGCTGGGAATGGTGCTGGAAAATCTGTGAAAGGAAAAAAGAAAGTTATATTTAAGTCTCATTTGGAGATTTTATCCCATTCCATGTTTGAGTCATCTTAACTCCTATGTTTTGGAAAAATGGTAAACAATTATAAAAATATATGCTCCTGATTCTCAGATAAATTTATGGCATTATCCTTTGTGCTCCATATCTATATGTAAGATTAAAAGAATATTGCTTCCAATTCAAAGATAATTTACGATTATTCTAAAGAATCCATCTCTAGGCACATAAGATTGGGAATTTTATACAAAAATATGTTTCTGATTCTCAGATACTGAAAAAGGATGGTTGATCTTTGTCTTAAACTTATAATTATACATGCTTTGCTTATATGATTAGAATGCTTACATTTAGCATAGATTTCATTAACTGCCTTGAAGTCTTTCAGGTCAGCCAACCTACATGTGTCCACAAGGATCTCCCTCTGCAAAATATTTGTAGTCTCTCTTTTCTTTCCATATCCATTCTTACATGTGCACCTTGCCTTGAGAGGAGGGTTAATCAATGTAACTAGGAAATCCATCTCCATTTCATACATATATATATGTGAGTGAGTGTGTGTGTATCAAACGCAAGACCCAAACACAAACGTGTGGTTCTGAGAGAACTTGTCGATAAGAAACCGAATTCTTGGCTTATGAGAAAACACGAGCACAATTGCGCTCCCCGTGAGGAGAGGTTAGAAGTGTAGAGAGAGAAAAAAGAAAAAAAAGAAAGATATATTAACGTCTTCTAATGCCAAAATTGGCCCATGAGACAAATGGTTTACAACAAAAAATGGGATATTTACCTATTCATCGAAAGTAAAAAAAAAAAAAAGAAGAAGAAGATATTTCTATATCCAACATATGACTGGCGTAGCATTGGTTCTTTTGGACGTTAGATTGTGTAGTTCTTCTCAAAGCTTTTGGTTTTATTTAATAAAAGCCCAGAAATGTAAAAGGGTGTCTTTTGCAATAATTTTCAGGTCTTTTAATATTAAACCTTTATATGATAGAAAGCCAACAGAAGTAAAGGTCGGTTATTTTTGAGGAGGTGCCATTAGGCCACGAGTACCGTAAATACAACCCAAGAGTGTCACTTGTGGACCACTTGTGACATTTACATGAAAAGGAAATCCAACGAAAGTAGAGAAGGCTTGATGTCTTTTGCAATTGATGACCATGCAACTTGTGTTGTTTTGTTGTCACTAGGCCTCTTGAACCTACCAATGTAAATACCACGAGAAGAGGAAGTATAATTCGCACCACCTTAAAATATTGACGGGTAAACTCTCATGTAACAATCTATTCAATCTTCTAATGCGAACAACTTATTCATCATTTGTCCTTCTCTTCGAGGAATAGTAGTGCATGTCTCTCTCTCTCTCTCTCTCTCTCTCTCTAATCTTTACAAAATGTGTGGCACAAAAACACACACACGTAATACACATGTATGAAAGTGGGATGGGAGTGCAGACAATGGATACAAAAACACACACACACTTACGCACACAAACACCTTCTCTTCCATGGACATCCACCCCATCCATCCCATCCATCCAAGATGCACTCCTTTCCTCTTGCTAATCTTCCTTCTAATACTACCCTCCCAACACATCCTCACCAAGGCTTCCACAACTCATCATCTTGCTGATTCTCGAATCACCAAGAGCAACAATGGAAGGTGTGGTACCTCTCTCATGCTCTATATGTTGGGTTGGACCACCCACCCACCATATGGCATGCATGGCCATCATTATCATCACCAAGTGTATATATATGTATGCATATGAATGTGTATATGTATGTGTGCATTCATTCATATGTATGCATCAATGACATCATCTTCATCATCATTAACATGAGAAACAAATGATCACCATGTAGCATGGACATTGTCACATCCATCAATCACTTCTTCTTGACATTACAATGCCACCATCTTCTCTCATGATTTCTTTGTTAGGACCATGGCCATGGCCACCTCGGTTGTCGATGTTGTGGAGCATCCTGTGTTCTTCGACATGCCGGGCCTCTTAGAGAATGCTACTGCCGAGGCAGAGATTCTGGAGGGCCTCTTTGATCTCCAATACAACAATCACAGCGACTTATACTTCCTCTACACAGGTTCTTTTGCTTCCATCTCCTACTTCCAATCTCAAAACCATGTCCTACACCTCATCCTTTAAAATGATATATACATAGTCGTTTTGTGGAGACGAAATGTCCGCCATGCGATGGATTGGCCGGGCCCTTTCATCCCGAAAATGCCACCGTGAATTTTTTTGTAACATAACTCCCTCAATCGCTTGTATCTTGACGGTAGTCATCGACGAGACTTTGTGAAACCCCACATCTGGATGATAGTTATTGAGATAGCGTGAAACCCGCATTCCCAAATGATGGTTATCAAGATTGCATAAAGCCTTGGATCGGCTCAAGCCTGACTTGAACCATTAAATTGTTTTCTAAACGGTTTGACGGTTTGGCAGTTTAGTATGTTTCGGTTTAGGCTTCGAACTTGCTTTTTTTTCCTTGAAAGATTTTTTTCAATAGTATTAAAAACATTTGAAGGCTACAACTTGAAGTTATCTTCCTAGAGGCTTACAACATAGAATAAAAGACATTGTATAGGTTTCAACTTCCTTAACGGGTTTGAGTTTGATTAGGGATGGACCAAGCCGAATTGAACCTATTTGGGCCAAATCAGTTTGGTTGAATTGGTTCCTAAACTGGTTCAAGCACAACCAATTAACCTTAACTAGTTTAGGAACCGGTTTGGTTCAAGTTTGGAGACTCTCGAACCAGTTAAGGTTTAACTAGATTGGTTTGGACAAGGCCAAATTGGTTGAGCCGAAACCGAACCGTTGCTCATTCCTACTTGGATCCATGTCCAAGCAATACATGTCAAGTCTTTATGAAACTAGAGGTTGCTATCTAATGCTAGTTTTCGTTATTGTGTACGGGACAATCTACACCCCGAATGACTCCCATTGATTTATGTTTTTATGCTTTTTATCCATGTGGAAACCAATGTTGTAGGGAAGGTGTTGCAAAGCCAAGGAATTTCCTTCACTCATGCTTTAGTCTCTCGTTTCCCATCTCTGGATGCCCTTCACGCCTACTATGACTATGCTATAATCGACATTGCAACGAAGATGATGTTGTGGCTAGAGGTAATGAAGTGATAAATAACCACACATGACCGTTTTCAAAATGTACTTGTGCCAAAATACATCGGTGTCATCTCCTTAACACACATTTGCGTTAAATGTTTGATGTATAATCTCAGAGAGAATATTGTGTTGACTATCAAGTGTCACTTGATGAAGACTCGGTTCGTTTGCCCTCTACGGTAATTTTCTCTCCCATTTCTAGTTTGGAGCATTAATGATATAATTCATTGTCTTAAATGTTTCTTGCACCAACATCAAACTCTCACCAGCTCACTAACACATGATGGATCTTGGATGTACTTTTTCGTGTTTTAAATAGATTCCCATCTCCACTAATCAATATAAGTCATAATTTTATTTTATGGTATAAATGAATTCCATTCATCATTTTGTGATGACCTTGTGAACTTTTATTTTATCGTATAAATTTGTTCAAATCCTATGGCCAAATAGTGTCAGTTGAAGAAACCATCGCTACTGCTTGGTCCAAATTGGTGAGTTCTTTTAATGTTGAATATGATAGCCATAGTACATAAAATTCGTGTTCGTCTAGCATAACATTTGTTTTCCTACGTTGGCAAACGAATGCGAATGTTATTCAAACATTCTTTTGTTTTTTTTCATTTTAATTATAATTTTTTTTTTCTAATTTTCTAATTTTTAGGCTTATTTACCTTATAATAAATAGTTAATCCAAAAGTATGGTATTTATCATTCTTTGAGGGTGTTTTTCTTACACGAATGATTGAAACATTCACGAAGGCGAATGCACGTATGGTTCATACTATGATGATAACACTCCAATACATACAGTTTCTAGAATATTATCTATAACAAATAGCTATTTGGAAACTCTCGAGTTCTATTTCAATTTTTGTGATGATCCAATAGTTCTCTCCACCTTATTGGTTGTATATTGATAATCTCCTTAGCTCCCTTAAAGGAAGGATATATGTTTGGTCATTGACTTGCACATTATGGTTTTGAAAGTCTTCTGGTTTCCTTTCCATGTAATTTGCATGTTGTACCCCATTTGATTTGCTTAACTAGATGAAGGATATTAATTTTCGGCAAAATTGTGTATAGATTTTTTAGTCTTTGATGGGAAACCTTAAACGTGTGCTTCACTATCTCTTAGTTAACTTTGTATATGGTGCTCTTGGATAACTATCTCTTACTGTAGGATGGCTTAGCATTCCACGTAACCTTTATTAAGGTGAGCTCCAATACTTCCAACATGGTGATCAATGATGCTATGGACTCTTTTCTTGCTTTGAGCAATGAGCTCGACTATGTCATCCAACTCACCACAGGTTCGTATGTACATACATGTGGCTATTCCATCATGTCTCCAAATTACCTAGAGTGTTATTATCCAATTGATTCTCCTAACAATTCTTTTTGGATAGGTGCAAATCTTTATCTTCGAGAAAGTTATAGGACTATGTCACATGCATTTTCAGTATACGTACCTTCCAGTTAAGTAAACACGAATTGTACATACACCTCTTCAATACAATATCATGTTAACATACTAGCATGATCTCATCACATGAATTGATGCATTTTGACACGTGATAATTTGTTTCTAGTTGATGCGTTGGAGACCCTGCAACAAGAACCATCTTTCATGAGTGTAAGCTTCTTAATATTATGTTTTGAATGCAAAAATCACATTTTCAAAGTAAGTAATGTTGATTCTATGTTATAATGGCAGGTACTTAATGACCAAATTCTTCCGATTGCCGAGTCTTATGCAATGGTCACTTTTAATCCATTTACACCTAAGCAAATGATGCATGTGATGTAATATCTACCAAGAGAATTTGGTTGTCGTGAGATCACATAACTTGATGTTTCAACCATCCAATAATTTATTTTTTCCTATATTGAAAATATTAAAAGAAAAAGGGTAAAATGTTATTAGTAGAAGTCAAAAGAAAGCTTGCAATGGTAATTGTAAAAATAATAGCGTGCGGAAGCAATAGAAAACCGAACACAGAAACACAGGTTTAATGGAGAGCTTGAATATACACTGTACGCGGGAGAGACAGAAAGAGAGAGAGAAGACACACGGAAATTCAATTCAAAATAATACTCAATCTGTGCATAGGATGTGCTCAGTGAGCACTTTTATACAAGTCCATATGGATTGACAGAAGTACTGACACGTACTTTAATGCTCATAAATGAGCTCTACACTAACTCCCAAAATATATTCTTACGCGGAATATCTTTCCAATGGCCTCGCAATTTACGCACAACTACGATTTCTCGTTGCGTACTGGTTTATGCACCTGGTTTACGCATCGGTCTGGCCTAACTGATCGATCCCAACCGATCCGGTTCTCGGCTTGCACAGCCGATCCGGCCAATGTTGAGCTTGTATCTCAACACTCCCCCTCAAGCTCACTTGAGGCTCCATCTGCTCTTTCGGATCTACGCTCCGGTTCCTTCTGGCTTCACGCCTTGCTCGCGGTCCTTGACCTGTTTGATTTCGCGCGCCTCGACCCTTCTAGTAAGCTTGTCTGCTCACATGACCCTTCTCAGCTTCCTTGCTGTTGCGGTGCTGGCGCCTCTTCTGCTGCCTTCTCTTCCGCTTGGCCCTTGGCTGATTCAGTGTATCCGAATCAAACATCCGAACCGACTCGGCTTCCTCCGATCGGTTTTCGCTCTCGTCCAAGTTGGCTGTCTCCAACTCATCTTCGGTCTTTTCGGCCTTGATGGCTTCGTCTCCCCCACGCTTGGTTGGCTTCGGCTCTTTTTTTCGGCTGCTCCCCTTATGTCCGCTTTCGGAATCTTCTGCGGATCCACCCTCGGCTTCTTCAATTGATCCGAAATCGAATTCGTCATCTGACATCCGACTCGGCGTCACGGTCTTCTAGAACTTCTTCCGGAACTTCTCTCCCCCTTCCGTGGTCATTCGGGACGTCTCTCCCCCTCAAGTTCGGCACGTCGAGGTGACGCAACCCAAGCGCAACCAAGAATTGCTGAACTTGTCCAGACCAAGAGGCTTGGTGAAGACGTTGGCGGTCTGCCGATTCGTCGGAACATACTGAAGTTCAACTTCACCGAAGAGTACATGCTCGTGGACAAATTGGTAATGCACCTAAATGTGCTTAGTCCGGGCGTGGAAGACGGGGTTCTTTGCTAGCTGGATGCTGCTGAGGTTGTCGTAGTAGATTGTCGTTGGATCGGATACCTCCACTTGCAAATCCTTAATTAGCCGCTTCAACCATATGGCTTCGCATGTTGCGACATCCACTCCTCTATACTCGGCTTCGGTGCTCGATAGTGCAACTGTCAGCTGCTTCTTGCTACTCCACGTGATCACGACACTCCCAAGAGAGAACACGAAACCGGACATGGATCGGCGATCGACGACATTGCTGGCCAAGGCGGCATCGGTGTAGCTGACCAAATGCGGGGCTGTACCGGACCGATATAGTAGCCCCCAGTCCTTAGTGTCGCTTACGTACCGCAGTATGTGTTGCACACATTGAAGATGCTCCTCGGTAGGTCACGCCATGAACTGACTAATCACCTCGACTGGGTAGCTGAGATCTGGTTGGGTGTGTCACGGACACACCCAATGCGGACTAAGATGGAGCACAGATGATGAGGCTGCGACGGAGTGATGACGGAATGACACAAGAGCATAAAGATAGAGATGAAGATTAATGAGAGAAGATGGGCGAAACGAGAATACTAGATTGATATGGCCATGACTGGCGTTGTTCACCTTGAATTCCTTCAAGGTGAACTCAACTATTTATACTAAGTGGCATGCATACCTGTTGCAAGCATGTGATACAATAGAGCATGTAGGGTTATGTCAAGAGTTCGAATCTTGGCAAGGTGATGGTCAAATATATAAGGCTTCTGACTATCTGTCGGAACCTCGTCGGGTCGCATACCTTTCCAGAATCGGGGCGAAGCTTGACGGTTCTATCTAGAGGAGTCGAGACGGACTTACAGTCGGCCATCCTGAATTTAAAGAGCATACTCAACACGTAATGCCGTTGGCTGATCAGTATGCCTTCGGGGGTGCGGATCACTTCGATCCCAAGGAGGTAATGAAGGTCACCCAGATCCTTCATGTCGAATGATGCTGCAAGCTAGAGCTTCACGCGGTCGATTTCACTTAGGTCGACGCCGGTGATGACCAAGTCTTCAACATAAAGTAAAATACTAACCGGCCCAAGTCGATCTTTCCGGATGAACAGTGAGGAGTCCGATTTCGACGTCGCAAAGCCCATCCGACATAGTTGCTGCGTGATCTTTGCGTTCTAGGCATGTGGGGCTTGCTTTAGTCCGTAAAGGGACTTCTTCAATCGGCACACCGCCAAAGTGTTCATTCCGGAGTGAAATTCGGGGGGCTGTACCATGTACACCTGTTCCTCAAGCTCACATTGCAGGAATGCATTCCTTACATCCATCTGATGTAAGTGCCACCCCTTTGCCACAGCTACCGCGAAGCAAAACACGGACGGTTGTCATCTTCCCGACCGGTGCAAATGTCTCATCGTAGTCGATGCCGTGTTGTTGTGCGTAACCTTTTGCTACTAACCGGGCCTTGTATTGATTGACTGAGCCGTCAGTGTGTTGTACTTGACCTTGTACACCCACCTACATCCGATCGGCTTCACACCTTCCGGTGCGTCAACTAGGTCCCAGGTTTCATTTTCAGCCAATGTGCGCATCTCTTCCTCCATTGCGGCACACCCATTCGCGTCCTTCACCGCTTTTGCGTAGCTCTCCGGCTCACGCACTTCCGCTACAGGGGTCATGTACGCATAATGATGCGCCATGTACTCGTTATATCCGAACCGCTTGGCGTAATTGTTCATTAGCCGATGTTGAGGCCTTCTTAGCCGACGCGGACTCCGCTCTCAAAGACCCATCATCACTTCCCTCGGAGTCGGACTCGCGTCGATCCGACTCGTTCCTATTCGTGCCGTAATCCGACACCTTCTTCTTCCCTTTTTCCTTGCGCGTAAGCCATCTCCTCGACTTCCTGGGCGGGGAATCCACGGCCGAGTCTCCACTACTTGCCGGCTCTTCATCAGACTGGTCGAACCGACTCAGTTGTCCATCCGGTCCGCTTAACCGAAACGAAATCGGACTCTCTTCGCGGGTCCCGATTTCAGGCTCATTCGGAGGCATCTCGGCCTCACTGACCTCATCGTCAGAACTTGGATTGGAGGTGAGGTCCGGAGTCAGAGGCAAGTACCAGGACGCGGACTCGTGAAACACAACGTCGTGGCTCACGCGCGCTTGTTAGGTGCGAGTGTTATAACACTTATAACCCTTCTGCTCGTCCGAATAGCCGACCAAGATACACTTCTCGGCTTTCGCATCCAGCTTCCTCCGATTCTCCTTCGGTACATGCACATACGCAATGCAACCGAAAACTCTTAAGTGTTGCAAATTTGGCTTCGTTCCGAAGTATAGCTCATGCGCCGACACTTTTCCCCCGATCCGGTTCTGGATGTAGATCGCAGTCCGAACCGCTTCGGCCCAGTAGAACTTGGGCAAGCTCTTCTCCTCCAGTATTGCCTGCGCTGCTTCCACAACCGACTGATTTTTCCTTTCAGCCACGCCGCCGTTCTGCTCTGGCATATATCTGCAATTGAATTCGCATCGAATTCCCATCTGTTGTAGATACCCATTGAATTGACCGGAAAAGTACTCTTTTCCGCCATCCGACCATAGGAACTTGATCTTTCTTCGTGTTTCTCTTTCGATGAAACTCTTGAGGTCCCGGAAATAGTCGAAGACTTCACTCTTCTTCTCAATGAGGTAGATCCATGTGTGCTGCATATAGTTGTCGATGAAGGAGACGAAATATCGACTCCCGCCAAGACTAATGTTCTGTGCCGGCCCCCATACATCGGAATGTATCAAGTCGAGCTTGTTCCGACTCCGGTTATGCTCGTTGGGGAAAGGAAGTCGGTGTTGCTTCCCTAGCTGGCAGGCTTTACAAATTTGTGCCTTCCGGCCACTAAATTTGGGCAATCCGAACACCATGTGTTTCGATTATAGGTCCTAAAGTCGTTGATAGTTGACGTGGCCTATCCGCTTGTGCCATTATCGATATCCGACTCGACTTCTTGCCCTTTTGCAAACATTGTGGTGCCACCATCACTAGAGTCGAGGATAAACATCCTCCCGTCTCTGCGCCCTTGCCTAATAACTTGGCCTTCTTCCTCGATGAAGCACCCGAGATGCGTGAACCGGACTTGCATCCCCTGGTCAACAATTTGCCCGACCGACACCAGATTCTTTGTGATTGTCGGGACGTGTAACATGTTCATGAGTTTCCCTTTTTGCCCGACATGGCTCAAGGGAACTTCACCGACATTCGCGATCGGATGTAGAATGTCGTCTCCGGTTGCGACTACTCCCGGTTGCATCGGTTTCTCAAGGTATGAGAACTACTCCTTGTGGCACGTCATGTGGTTTGACGCGCCGGAGTCGATGTACCACACCTCGTCCGATTTCAGGGTGATCTTCTTCATCAAGTTTTCTTTGTGTCTCATCACGAAGGCTGATCCTCTTCCAGCTTTTCTGGATCCTTCGGCGTAGTGTGATCGCTGCCGATTTCCTTTGTTAGTCTGTTCAGAACCTGATCTGGACCCGGTTCTCTCCGGATTGGCGCGCTTTTTCCAGCACTCGCTCTCCCTGTGGCCTTTCTTGCCACAGTACCAGCATTCTGTGGCGGATTTCCCTTGCCGGTTCTCATCGCCTCGACTCCCCCTATTTCCGGAGGGTCCGGAATTGCTGTCGGCATCACTTCGGTGCCTTCTTCCTTGATCCTGTCGGCCGCCTCCATTGCGCACCGACTCGCCTCATCCGCCACGACCACGGGGCCTATCTACCTCCATGTACAACATCTTGCTATCAATGTGCGTGCTTGTTGACGCACCCGCGTGGTTCTCCTCTATAAGGAGCATCGACTGTATGGTTGAAAAACGACGACGTATACTCCCGTGTACACACAGCAGTTCGGAATGCTCTGAACTTCGACGCTAATCCCCCGAGACTGATCTGCACCATTTCGCCTTCCTCCATGTTCACATCGATAGAGGCTAAGGAGTCGCATATATCTTTGATCTTCGAGGTGTAATTAGCCACCGACAAGTCGTGTTGTCATAGGTTGCTCAGCTCCTGTCGGAGTTGAAGCTTCCTGGGTGTAGTGCTTGTGGTGAAAATCTTCTTTAGATTTCCCCAAGCATCTTTTGGCGTGTTTGCATCCCGAATGTAGCTTAGGAGCTGTTTCCCACACAAGACGCGAAACAGTACAGTACTCTGCTCGCCGACTGTTCCCACGCCGGGAAATCTCAATGTCTCGATTCAAGTGTTGTGTCATTTGCTCCGTCCACATAGCTCCAGTAACCGTGCCCGAGTAGGTACTGGTGCATCTTGTAGGACAAGGACGCGCAGTTGTTTCTGTCAAGCTTCTTCGTTGGAAGCGAGCTACCCATGCCTCTATCCATCGGTTTTACCTGTTCTTCTTGGTTGGTTTTCCTTTCAAGCTATGTCGGCTGCAGAGGTTCTCAACCATGTAAAAAGAATAACGTGCGGAAGCAATAGAAAACCGAACACAGAAACGCAGGTTTAATGGAGAGCTTGAATATACACTGTATGTGGGAGAGACAGAAAGAGAGAGAGAAGACATACGGAAATTCAATTCAAAATAATACTCAATCTGTGCGTAGGATGTGCTCAGTGAGCACTTTTATACAAGTCCATACGGATTGATAGAAGTACTGACACGTACTTTAATGCTCATAAATGAGCTCTACACTAACTCCCAAAATATATTCCTACGCGGAATATCTTTCCAACGGCCTCACGGTTTACACACCGCTACGACTTCTCGTTGCGTACCGGTTTACACACTCGGTTTATGCACCCGGTTTACACATCGATTTGGCCTAACTGATTGATCCCAACCGATCCGGTTCTCGGCTTGCACAGCCGATCCGGCCAATGTCGAGCTTGTATCTCAACAGTAATGTACAATGTCAAGGATGATTAGGCTGAAACGAAAATACTTAACCCCACTTGGATCTCAACTTGCAAAATTTTCATCACATTTACTTTCTATATGCATAGTTCTCTTATATTTTCTCTATAGCAATCCTTGGGTTTACTAATGTTGAGAATCGAACTCAACTTCCCATAGATAGGTTTCACACTAGCTCATGGACGTGTTGGGCTACTTTTGTAAATAGTAGAAAGGGCACTTGCCCTAGCTTAGTTGGTATATAAACAAACGCATTGTAACTTAGTTGTTGTTGGATGTTTTATACTTTGATGTAATTTTGGTTAATAGATAGTTTTGCCTATCTCTGTTGTTAGAGCTCTCTCACTCTCTCTCTCGCTGTCTTGAGACACACACACACACACTCATCTTCCGCTGCATTACAATTACTCTTGTCTCTTCATTTCTTTACATGGTATCAGAGCGTGTGGTTGCCTAATAAAGCCTATCCGACTGTGTTGTGCTGCACGTCGACGATCAATAGAACCGACCCATCGACAGAGAAGAAATCACCATGAATACTCAAATGGGAAGCACTCTTCCTACCGAGAAGTTCGACAGAATGAACTTTGCATCTTGGGTATACAAGACGCATCAATACCTTGTCGGACAAGGCTACTGAAGCTACATCGAAGGAGCTCACGAATCACACCCCAACCCAACACATGCTGATTATCCCACTTGGGAGCAGGCCGCAAGCCGTGTGTTGTATTGCCTTGCATCATGCGTTCATGGTCGTATGCTTGGCTACATTCAAGAGGCAAAAACGCCGAAGCAGGCGTGGGAAAACCTCAAGAAGATCTTCACAGCCAATATGATTGCACGAAAGCTCCAACATCGACAGGAGCTGAACAATCTTCAACAAAGAGACATGTCAATCGGCAACTACACCTGAAAGATCAAGGAGTTGTGTGATGCCCTTGGATCAATCAAGGTTAGCATTGACGACGAAGAAATGGTGCAGATATGCCTCGGTGGCCTGACACCGCGATTAGGCGCAATAAGATCGGTCGTTCTCGCGAGAGAGAATCCTCCCTCCTTTTTTGATCTCCAATCATTATTGCTAGTCGAAGAGAATCACGTGCATCAGAGGACCAACGCACACGAAGGACAGATGCTATATTCAAAGCTCGATGGAGGAAGAGGACACGGTCGCGGCAAGAGAGGCCAATATGGCCAAGGTCGACAAAATCAACTTCGTAACTCCCACCCATGGCAAGCGAACAGAAACAACCCCAGAGAGTTCGGCGGAAGGGGGAGTCATCACGTTGGACCAAGCAACCGTAGGAACTCAGTTGAATGCGGGTATTGCGGAAAACCCGGCCACTACGAAGAGGAGTGTCGGAAGAAAAAGCGTGAGCAAGGCTGACAACTAACAAATTACGCCACGAACTCTGACTACGGTGTCCGCAATGGAATGTTCATAATGAAGCACGAAGCACACTCCATGTCCACACTTGCGTAAACTATCGCTTCCACTCCGATTAACGTATGGTTTGTTGATTCGGGAGCATCCAATCACATGACGTCCCATGAAGATTGGTTTTGGGAACTTTGGAAGCCTGAACGTCCCGGATATGTCGAAATAGGAGATGAAACGACTCACCCCATATAGCATATCGGGAATGTCCCATTCGGAAATGACGACAAACAGACCTACCTCAAGAACGTGCTGCATGTCCCCACCATTACGAAAAACCTGGTCTCATTCGGCCAGATTGTCAAACAAGGAATACAAGTACGCTTCAATAATGACAGATGCTTCATCGAGAAAGGCGATCAAGTCGTAGCTCACGGCCGACGAGAAGGCCGCATGTTCATCCTCGAATCGAGCGAGGTAAAGTCGGCCATGTACACAAAGGGCCAGAAAGTCGAAACCGACTTAAAATTGTGGCACAAGAGAATCGGCCACATTAATCTCCGGAAGCTACAAAACATGCAATCGAAAGGAGTCATAATCGGACTCCCGAACTTTACGGAAAAGGAGATTAAAGGTGTATGTGAAGCATGTCACTTCGGAAAGCAACACTGTCACCCATTCCCTAACAAGCGGAATGTGAGCAAAGGGATCCTCGATGTAATACATTCAGATGTATGGGGACCAGCCCAAACAACTACATTCGGCAGATGCTGATACTAGGTCACGTTCATCGACGACTTCTCTAGGAACACTTGGATCTATCCGATGAAGCGGAAGAGTGAAGTGTTTAGGCACTTCCAAACATTCAAGGCCGAAGTTGAAATAACTACGGGTCGGCATGTACGCTGTCTTCGATCAGATGGAGGTAAAGAATATTTTTCAGATGAATTTACGGCGTATCTCCGAAAAGAAGGAATCCAACGAGAGTTCTCGTGTTGACACACGCCTCAGCAAAACAACGTAGCAGAGTGTAAAAATCGCCATGTAGTAGAAGTTGCACGAGCCATGATGAACGAGAAGAACCTGCCGAAATTATATTGGGCAGAAGCGGCAAATATGGCCGTATATCTCATGAACAGAGGTGCACAACCTCGGGAGTACACGATATAACTCCGCATGAGAAGTTCTTCGGAAAGAAGCCAGATTGGTCACATGCCTGCATTTTCGGTTCTATCTCCTACGTACATATTCCCGACGATACGCGGCAAAAGCTTGACCCTAAGTCAGAGAAATGCATCCTCGTAGGATAGTCACTCGAACAGAAGGGGTACAAATGCTACAACCGATCCACCGGTTGTCACGAAAATACGACGAGGACACGTGAACTTGAGGCAAGACCCTGGGGCCTCCGACCAGAGGATATCACATTCGTGCTTTTATATTTTTAACAATTAACGGAAATAAGAAATTTAATAATTTTCATTAACAAAGGAAAAGAAATTACAATATGTCCCAAGATTGGGATTCATAGGTTTTAGGTTTACTAAGATTAATAGAAAAAAAAATAGGGGTTTTGAGAGATATGGCTTTTCTAGGGAAAATTAGGGTTTTTGAGAGATATGGCTTCCGTAAAGAAAAATTTGGGGCTTTGAGAGATATGGCTTCTGTAGGGAAAATTAGGGTTTTTTGAGTGTTATGGCTTTTGTAGGGAAATTAGGGTTTTTGAGTGTTATGGTTTCGATAAGATAAAGGATCTAAGAAGGAAAAGAAAATAAAAATGGAGAGAGGATGAGTGTAGGAAAAAAAATGGAATTTATATGGGTTTCTTTGTTGATCCCTCCTTTCATGTTCCTTTGCCTTCCCACTTTTAGTTGCATGGCCTCCATTTTTAGTTGCATGCCTTCCACATGACCTTTACTTTATGCATGGCCTCCACCTTTAGTTGCATTCCTTCCACATGACCTTTACTTTATTTTACTTTACTTTAGTTCAGCCACATGATCCTATCATATGTCCGTCTCGCTCGCCGCCCATCCAATCCGTTCGATCCGCGTCCAGCCTCGTTTGGTCACCGGTTCCACCTGATCCAGTCCATCTGTCTCAATCATCACCCATCCAATCCATCCGGTCCGCGTCCAACCTCGTCCGGTCGCCGGTTTCCGGTTGCCGGCTTTGCTCGGTTGCCGGTTGCCGGATCCGCTTGGTTTCCAACTCCATCCGATTGCCGGTTTCGCCGGTTTCGATTTCATTACCGACCGGTTCCAGTTTGCTTTCCGGCCGTTTCCGGTTTGCTTTCCGACTGGTTCCAAATTGGTTACCGACCGGTTCCGGTTTGCTTATCGACTGGTTCCGGTTTGCTTATCGGCCTGTTCCGGTTTGCTTATTGACCGGTTCTAATTTGGTTACCGACCCGTTCCGGTTTGCTTATTGGCCGGTTCCAAATTGATTTCCGGGCGGTTCCGGATTGGTTTCCAACCGATTCCGGTTCCATTTCATCCATCTAGACAAAGTAGCCAAAGTGCTCTTAGCACAAATGAAAAATAAGGGATCTCAATGTGGTTATATAACCAGGACCTTAAATTTTCCTATCTATGTGGGATAAATCATAGTTCTATTTTCTCTATCTTCTCAACTTCATGTTCACATAACATGATATGTAGTTGTCTATTTTACATGTAGTAAAATGCGTTTTGAAGCTCTTGAGTACATCCATCTTTCTATAACAAGCTACTAATCTAATCTAAAATAATTATTTCACGACACCGTAAGGTTCGAACAAGTTGAGACGTAGTCTTCGATTAATACGCATCGTGGTACGCACCAGAGAACACTTCGACTCTAACCCCGCTCGACGCAGATGACACTGAAATAGAAATAGAAGTTGAGGATCAACTCACACAGATGTTAGAAGGTAGTCCAATTATGACACAGCTGAGTGGGCCATCAAAGCCGCCGAGCGATGAAAGCACATCTCGGCTGAGTTCGAAGCTGGACAAAGGGAAGGCGAAAATGTGGGAATATGAAGATCAGGAAGAAACCGAGATGCTTCACTCTTTTGATAGTGAATTTGAATATCTCGACATCCGCATAGATGGAGCGAAGAAAGCCATACCCCCCATGGATCGAGAGTTATGTCGATCCACACGTGCAAAGAACCCCGTAAACCACTACGGCTACGACGAATACATGGCGTATCACTACGCTTTTATTATGAAAGTAGCATCAGTACGGGAACCAGAAATGCTTTCCTAAGCCGCAAAAGATCCGCGATGGGTCGACGGGATGAATGAGGAGATGGAAGCTTTATGCAAAAACGAGACATGGGATCTCATTCCTCTCCCCCCGAACAAGAAAGTGATTGGATGCAGATGGATATACAAAATAAAATACAATGCCGAAGGATCCGTAAATTGCTTCAAAGCACGGCTCGTTGCGAAAGGCTATGCGCAAACGCACGACATAGACTACGAAGAAACCTTTGCCCCGGTGGCAAAGATGACAACCATACGGATAGTAATTGCACTCGCCGCAGTGAAGGGATGGCACCTCCACTAGATGGATATGAAAAATGCTTTCCTCCAAGGAGAGTTAGAAGAAGAGGTGTACATGATACAATCACCTGGATTCGAATCGCGTAAATATCCACACGCCGTATGCCAACTCAAGAAGCCACTCTATGGCCTCAAACAAGCACCGCGTGCTTGGCACTCGAAGATCATGCAGTATCTTCACCAAGTCGGATTTTGGATGTCAAAATCCGACACCTCTCTGTACATCCGAAACAAGTCGGATAGCATGATCATCATCATCCTGTACATGGATGATTTGGTCATCGGAGGAAAGGATCTCTCCGAGATTAACAAGGTCAAATCACTTCTTTTCGGCAGATTCGAAATGAAAGACTTACACGAGCTCCATTACTTCCTAGGTATTGAAGTAATGTGGATGCCAATCGGAATAATGATCTCTCAACGACACTACATTCTCAACTTACTCTACAAGTTCGGAATGACCAAGTGCAAGCCTGTAATCTCAAGATCGATGCCAACTTCGGAACCACTGAAAGTGAGCCGACTCCGTATCGACAACTGATGAGTAGTTTGATCTATCTGACCATTATGCGACCCGACCTTAGTTATTCAGTCAGCCTACTTAGCCACTTTATGCAGAATCCGCGAAATCTTCGTTTGGACTGCGCTAAGAGGGTACTCCGGTATGTCAATACGACAATGGACTACGACATTATGTACAAGAAGAATGCGATCGTTCGACTCGAAGGGTACACAGACGCGGACTGGGCAAGATATAAAGTGGACAAGCGATCCACATCCGGATTCGTCTTCTCTCTTGGTAGTGGAGCGATCTCTTGGAGTAGTAAAAAGCAGCCGACTATTGTCTGTCGGAATGGTAATATAAAATATAGTAAAAAACGTAAGTAACGCATGTAACGGTTCACGCGGGAAGCGTGAATGGCTAAAAGACCATGTGTATATAAAGGGCAGAAATCCTCTGTAAGAGGTAGCATGTAAATTTTGGGTGCATAGAGCGTTATCTTAATAAAGTACAATCTTGTCTGATTCCTGTGCATGTCTATGGTTGATCTACTGTGTTTCTGTGATTCTCGGTGGCATATTGTAATCGTAAGGGCGTAGGCGTGAGTGCAGTTAATAGTGCATTGTCTAAGGATTTCGGTTGTCGCCGTCTCCCTTATACGCTACTAGGATACGGGGAAGTATCCCATTACATATTACGGTACGACGGTACCATTCGTTGCAACGCAGTCACTTTGAGGTCTAGGTCGAAGGACTGACCCTAGACTGTGTTCCTAATCGGTAACACCGACAGTCGCACTGTCGAGCACGGAAGCTGAATACAGTCGCCACATGCGAAGCCGTTTGGCTGAAACGCGTACTAAAGGATCTGGGTGTACCCATCAAGGATCCAATTTCGTCTCTATTGCGACAACATGAACAATATCTACCTAGCGTGGAAACCCGTATTCCACGCGCGGACTAAACATATCGAAGTGCATTACCACTTCATTTGCGAGCACATACAGGCAAGAGAGATTGATCTACAACACCTCAGTACGCACCTCCAGGTTGCTGATATTTTTATGAAAGCTGTAGGCGTCGACAAGCTTGGGCAATTCACATCGGACCTTGGTCTCATGACATCTACATTGCCGAGCTTGAGGGGGAGTACGCAGTATACGCAACACGGATAGACTACGCAACATGTAACACGCAATAAGAAGCGTAAAACAATAAAGCTGGAATCAGATTCCTTAAATCGAAGTACTCTAAAGACCGAAACAAATTTTCGACAGATGGAAGTTGTGTTCGAAGGGGCGTGTTGAGAATCGAACTCAACTTCCCATAGATAGGTTTCACACTAGCTCATGGACGTGTTGGGCTAGTTTTGTAAATAGTAGAAAGGGCACTTGCCCTAGCTTAGTTGGTATATAAACCAATGCATTGTAACTTAGTTGTTGTTGGATGTTTTATACTTTGATGTAATTTTGGTTAATAGACAGTTTTGCCCATCTTTGTTGTTAGAGCCCTCTCACACACACACACACACACTCTCTCTCTCTCTCTCTGTCTTGAGAAACACACACACACACACACACTCATCTTCCGCTGCATTACAACCACTCTTGCCTCTTGATTTCTTTACAACTAAAATACTAATGTCATGCCACATCAACATGAGAAGCTAATAACTACTTTCATGTAAGATTGTTGCATGAGATCATGAGAGTGCACACACTTTTGTGTTTGAACTGGGCAAGTAGTGATTATCAATCAATGGAACATATTGGTTAGAGTTTAACTAGTTATTTAAACAAATCATAAGGAATTATGAACCAAAAAAAGGAAAACGAGGTGCCATACCTCCTAACCACCCCTAGCAACTGACTAAAACCTCCTCAATGTCCCATACTATGAAGGGTTGATCCGAGTTGTACCTTGGGTTCATGAAGATTGTCATAATCTCAACATAATTAAAGTTTCTCTTATGGGAAGGTAGCCAACTTTCTTATATACACAAAATCCTTAGGTCCTTGTGTGTTCACACTTCTTTACTTTATGTAAAGTGGTCATGTGATAACATACTTAATAGTTATTTTACACTGTATGAATTGTAATATTGAAATTCATATGCTCACTCCTTTCGAAATTAACCCCATCTAAGTTAAAAATATTAGATTAGGAAAATTACGGAAAACCTATTTCATGATCAATTATAGTTATGTACTCTTGCCATGATTATTTGAAGGAAGTTTGTTACGATGTGGTTTGTTGGCAAGAAGATTGACAAATTAAGCAAATGAAGCAATACTTTTTTGAACTATGAAAGATTGACAAACTTGTGGGTTAATTAAGTGCATTTATCTATAACCAAAGCCTTATAGTATAAAATAAATATACAAAAATGTTTTTGTAGGGTTTAATCCTACTTTGAAGCAGTCCATCTTAACCATTCATCCTTTGTTCCACCAAGTAGTCCAAAGGTCAACAAATTCCCACTCATAATCAATGTACTCCATTGTTGATGATATGCGTAAATGATAGAGTTCATATCAGACATCCATCACATTTTAGCATCGTATATATTTAGTTTTCAATTGTTTCACCAACAGTTCGTAATTCACTTGTTCATTTGGTCGGAAAATCTATGCAAATTTGGAAGAGCTACTACACATTTTGGAAGCACCATGTGTTTCTATATTGATCATCATGTAATATACCCCAATATTCAAAAAATGGGAGGGAGGATATCTCCCTATGTGTGAGGGTAGGCGTAAAAAATAAATAAGCTTAATCATTAACGCATTTTTTTACCTTCCAAATCCCAAAGGAGTGGGGGAGGGCTTCTTGCACACATGAGTTGATTGATCCAGACATGGATCATGTTTCAAACTAGAATTAACATCCAATTACTATAGTTGTGTCAAATCGGAAGTGTTTTTGTCTGACATAGGATCAATATTTCACATTAAGAAATTAATGTAGGACAAAGTTGCCTTTCACTTTGGAAAGAGCCTTCCTAATTGGCTATTTACTATTCACATTAAGTCTTTAGTAACATAAGACAAGAACCCTTAAAGGTTGAAAAGAGCCCTTCCCGTATGAAACACTAAAAAGAATTTCTGTTTCTTTTGAAAAGAGTAATAGAAAATTGTAAAGATTCATCAAGAATATACGATCCATTATATATATTCCTTGAGAAACTAGGTTGTTACAAGTTAGTAGGTTCATGTTTTGTCACAAAAATAAGAGATGAAGCCCTCATGAACGAACTAAAGAAGCATTGGAATAACACAGAATTCTGGGGCACATTGGATGAAGAGGAACGTCATCTCTGCCACATCCACCTACGGACTCTCATAGACACCCAACTAACTCCAAGCTTCTTTTATTTCTATGAGAAGCAGGAAGGGACTATTGAAGCTCACCGGATAGCCCACAAACTCCACTCTTGGATTTGGACCAACATTCCATCCCTGGAAATGACTGGATGTCTAAATGGTGAGTGCTACCAACTCACGACCTGTTGTGCAAAGCACTAGGAACAACTTGCAATCTCCCACCCCATTCCATGAGTATGAAGATTATAACATGGAACATGCAAGGGCTCAGAAGTAGACTAGACCAACAAAACAGGTGGAAACTGAGAAGGGATCTTGAAGAATATTTACTAGGGAGTGGTGCTGACATCATCATGTAGCAGGAACACCAGCTCGATAGCACGTAGTTAAAGGAAGTCGGAGACCTTCTACCAGGATCATGGTGAACGATTTGGGAGCCAACAATTGGGGAGGATGGAAATCATGGTGGTATTTGCACTTTGATTCGGGAACATCTAGCCCAAGGTTTAATACACAAGGAATCACTTATACCTAGTAGGGCACATTTTTGCACGTTGGCCATCCAAGGGCAACGATGGAACTTCATGAATGTTTATGCTCCAAATAGCAGAACAGAAAGGGCAACATTCTGGGACCGCATCCACCTATAAGTAGCTTGTGTGGAAGAGTGGTGCATTGGAGGGGATTTTAATATGATCGAATCCATTCACGATAGCCCCAACAACAACCGCATAGTTCTACAAGGAAGGGAACGTAAACAATGGGAGAAGCTATGTGTACACCTTATCTGCGAGACATCTAGCATTCTAACAACTTCCAATGAAAAAGGGATTCTCTCCTATTCTCCTGATCAGACAGGCGGAATAGTGGACCCATCCTATCTCGCATTGACCGCATTTATGTGGGCGAGGCTCTAGAAGCGAAGGGGTGGGGGTGTCGCATAACTCTAGGCACAATTTTCTTTGACCATTACCCGATAGCTGGTCATTTTCATTTGCACCGTAAATGGGGCCCATTCTAGACTCGCATCCCACACATTATTTACACATTTATAGAGGTGAAGGACCAACTCTCCAACCAATGGTCATTACCCGTCAATGACTCATCAACATCTGACAAACTTCTAGCTAAATTAACAAGAGCTTCAACTCTCCTACATGAGATTGTCAAGACCAGAAGCAAGGATGCTCAGGAGAAGTGACAGAGGATAAAACGAGGACTAATAGCCATACAACGACTCCAACAGAGATACTCGTCATGTATTTGGATCGCAGGACAAGTCGCCACGGCCAAACATGAACTTAGCATGGTGGAAAAGGAAATATATGACATGGAGTTTCATGGAAGCATGGTGCGATGGATTCGAGTAGGGGACAAAACCACGAAGGAATTCTTCCGCGCCAAAGGCCCGAGGCACGCTAGAACTGTGATGCACAACCTCAACCGAGAGGATGGAACGACCACTGAGGATGGCGACAAAATGAGGAATATTGCCACAAGTTACTATAACCGCCTACTTACTGAAGACATTATAGCTACAGGGGAAGATATAAGAGAAGATATTATCCTCCAAAGCATACCCGAGAAAGTCACGTTGTCGTGTGGTTCTTCACACACGATATGAAAAATAGTAAAATAATTACCATTACACTAACACATCATTTATAATAATAAAGTTGATGTCCCACATAGAAACGTAAGTTCACGCTAGGATAAACTTTAGTTAGAAGAAAACGCATGATAAAAGAAAAAACTACATATGCACATCTAACGTGCATAAACACTATAGTTGATAAAAACGCATCATGTTAGAAAAAGCAAGATCACTTTAGAAAAAGCATGTTAGATAAAGCATATAGTCTATTGTTAGAGAAAAAGCATGGATTATTAAGACTCTCTCATCACTATATAAGGATGGGGAGCTCAATGTAATAGGGGGGTGTTGAATATTTGGAAATTGGTTATATATTTCCTAAAACACCAATTAATAAAATATAATCGTGGGATTCACGAAGTTTTATATAATCTATCTCTTCCAATCTATGATAAATGTTTATTAGGATTCTAAATATTAATAAATCTAATAATCTATACTTGTGGGATTCACAAGTTTTTAATATCTCTCTTTTAATCCAAATTCATATTCTTATCTTAATATTGAATAATCTAATACAATAGACTCGTGAGATTCACAAGGTTTTTATATCTCTTTCTTAACATCTATTTATATTCTTAGTCTATTTAGCCTTAAAACTCTCCTCCTCCTAGTCCAAAACCCTAGTGATTCCCACCCGACTCACACAACGATTTGGTGCCGAAAGGCACGATAGCATCTCGGGTGGTTGCGACGCACATACGGATCGCACATAGGCTAAACTTTATGGATGATTAGGTCATTTGGCCGAATTATACAGACGGTCGCATTCAACTAAAAGCCAAGGCCATGCAACTAAAAGTAAAAGGCATGCAACTAAAAATGGAAGCATGCAACTAAAAGTAGAGGCCATGCAACTAAAAGTGGACATGCAAAGTGTTGAAAGATCAAGCTCAACTTAGTTTAGTTAGTTAGTCAACCATGTAACTTCGTACTTACCTACATAGAATCTAGTAGAAGTGTTGACTATAACGCCTTAAATAGGACCTTGTACTTAAGTGGGATATTCTAGATCCTCCACTCCCAAGTACATTTAATATAGGACTTACACTTTTGTACCTATATTATCCTCACACATGTGTACCCTTGCACATGAGATCTATATATACCTCATTATGGGTATTTTTGTATTTGATGATGATAATTCTAATCTAATATAGTTACTCATCCCCCATCTTGTGTTCATAAGTGTTAACTTCCTCTCTCTCTTCCTCTCACACATACACACACATATCACATAATCTTCTGCTGATTAACTTAATCACATAATTAGGTACTAATTAACCCTTGCTTAATTACTTACCTAATTCTTAACATGGTATCGGAGCGTGTGGTTTAGAAAATCCACTAAGCCCACCCGACTCCGTGATTGTGTTTTCGAGACGCTGACGACAAGATCTAGCTATCGGCTACCGTAGTGCCGCTACGTAGCACATGTGCGTGACAGAAGGAAAGTAAAAACGAAAGACATGACAATCAGCATGAACATACAAATGGGTAGCTCACTCCCTAGTGAAAAGCTAGACCGGAGCAATTATTCATCTTGGGAGTACAAGATGACCCAATACTTTGTTGGCCAAGGGTATTGGAGCTACATCAACGACGCACAAGAAAATCAACCCAACTCAAAGAACGCCAACTATGGAACATGGCAGCAAGCGGTGAGTCGAGTCATGTATTGCTTGGCAACATGTGTCCACGACCACATGCTTAGCCACATTCAAGACGCCAAGACACCTAAAGAAGCATGGGCGAACTTAAAGAAAATGTTTGCCGCCAACACGACCGCCCGAAAACTTCAACTCCGACAAGAGTTGAACAACATTAAGCAAAAAGATATGTCCGTGTCAGACTACACCGTCAAGATCAAGGGCATTTGCGACTTGCTTGGCTCCATCAACATAATCGTCGACAAAGACAAGATGGTTCAAGTATGCTTGGGCGGCCTCGCACAACGATTCGATCCATTACGGACGGCAATCTTGGCGAGAGAAAACGCTCCTTCATTCTTCGACCTCTAATCAATGCTATTGGTCGAAGTGAACCATGTCCGAACCTAAAGCAAGACGTCGGAAGGACAAATGTTCTTCTCGAATTCGGACGGTGGCCGAGGAAGAGGTCACAGTGGTAGAAGAGGTCAATTCGGCCCATCACACGAAGGGAACTCAAACCTTCACGGAAGCCATAAAGGAACCTTCGGAAGAAGGGGGAGCTTTCATGCCGAGTAACGTCTGCAAACACGGCCCGTAACTTGCAACTATTACGGAAAAATCAACCATCGCGAGGAGTGCCGAAAAAGAATAAGCGAGTCGGCTTTGACAAGTCGACAACTCACGAATTACGCCACCAACTCCGAATACGACAACAACGACGGACTATTCGTAATGAGGGATAGAGCGAACTCTATGTCGGCGTCTGACTCCGCAAGCACCTCCAACTCGGAAGACGTGTGGTTTGTCGATTCCAGTGTCACGAAGTTTCATGCGTGCGTGTTACTTGGGTGGGACCATGGGGGTCTTGGACTAGGGAGTACTCAAGGGATAGAGAAGAACCGAGGTTTGCTTTACGACAATACTACTTCCCGACCCCTTCCCGAGCAAGGGCTCGTTGCCCCTATTTTTTTGTGTGGCCGGTGGCTTTCGTTGATCACGACTCGTCAACTTTTCGAGATCACCGCATGAGCCAAGTGATCAAATGGGTACAAGCAAATATGAACGCACAAGGGGACGATAACACAAACACGAATGCCCGTACGTCTTTATGAGGAGGAGAGGTGCATGGGCACACCCGAATGCTCCCTCGTCACAAGACGTCGAATGTATGAGGAAGACACAAAACACATACACAAATGCTCGTACGCCTTTATGAGGAGGAGAGGTGCATGGGCAAGCCCGAATGCTCACTCATCACAAGACGGCCGAATGTACAAGGAAGACACAAACACACACACAAAATGCTCGTACGCCTTTATTAGGAGAAGAGGTGCATGGGCACGCCTGAAACGCTCCCTCATCACAAGACGGCCGAACGTACAAGGAAGACATAAACACACACACAAAATGCTCGTACGCCTTTATGAGGAGGAGAGGTGCATGGGCAAGCCCGAACGCTCCCTCGTCACAAGAGGACCGAACGTACAAGGAAGACACAAACACACACACAAATGCTCGCACGTCTTTATGAGGAGGACAGGTGCATGGGCACACCCAAAATGCTCCCTTGTCACAAGATGACCAAACGTACAAGGAAGAAATAAACACACGAACAAAATGCTCGTACGCCTTTATGAGGAGAGGTGCATGGGCATGCCTGAAACGCTGCCTCGTCACAAGACGGCTGAACGTACAAGGAAGACACAAACACACGCACAAATACTCGCACGCCTTTATGAGGAGGAGAGGTGCATGGGCACACTTGAAATGCTCCCTCGTCACAAGTCGGCCGAACGTACAAGGAAGACAAAAACACATGCATAAAATGCTTGTACGCCTTTATGAGGAGGAGAGGTGCATGGGCACACCCGAAACGCTCCCTCGTCACAAGACGACGGAACGTAAAAGGAAGACACAAGCACACAAGCACACACGCAAATGCTCGTATGCCTTTATGAGGAGGAGAGGTGCATGGGCACGCCCGAAACGCTCCCTCGTCACAAGACGACCGAACGTACAAGGAAGACACAAACACACACGCAAAATGCTTGTACGCCTTTAGAGGAGGAGAGGTGCATGGGCATGCCCGAAATGCTCCCTCATCACAAGACGGCCGAACGTACAAGTGGACGTGAACAAAGAAAGAAAGAAAGAAAGAAAGAAACACGAATGATATTGGCCAAAGAAATAAATACATGCTCGATTCCAATGCAAGAGGACCCTTTATACAATAGGGTTTGATCACAATGGCAACTTCTAGTTAACCGCAAGCTCAATCAAAACATAAATACTAAATGCCCTTAGAGACAAGAGCAAATCCGAACACGGCGAAGAAGAACACACGAGCACCACCAAAATGCCAACCCCAAAGAACCACGACCACCCGAATGGCGACCACACGGGCTCACAACGACGAACGGGGTGAAGCAACGTTGAATCAACGAAGCTTAGGCTCACGAGCACTTTGAGTGCCAACGCGAAGAAGACAAGCACGTGGCGATGAGGGTATGAAGGGGTATGAGATGAAGAGAACTGGTGAAGAAGAAGATGAAGATCTCCGAAGGAAAAATGGCGATAGTCTCCTCCTCCCAAAACGTCCTCCTAAATGAGCCCCCCTCGACCTCCTTTTATAGGAAAAAAAGAAAGGGGTCGCCAATTTTGTCTTCAATGAAAAAGGAATAAAATTCTTTAAATCATGTTGCATTGGAAGACTAGATTTGAACCAAGCACCTCTAGCTAGAAGTCAATGTGACTATCCACTAACCCAATAACTCTCTCTTATATAATATATAATTCTATATCTACAAATTCATAGCTTGTCTCCCCTTTACTTTTTATCTCTCCTCTCTCTTACTTTTTACACGAGCTTCTATACCCCCTTTCCACCCTTTCTTTTCCCTTTTCTTTTGCATGTGCACAATTAATTGCCTTTGTGTGCACACACATTGCATATGCACATTTTGACCCCTCCCTTTCGTCGGTTTTTCCCACTCTCGAGCATGCCACATCACGACATCCACCCCCACCAAACCGCACATCACGACATCCACCCATTGTTTGCTCGCCTTTATCTTCGTCTAGGTCATTGAGGTTTGGCTCCTTGTCGTGTCACTTTTTGAAGATTTTGATCCGCTTCCTTGCTATTGGTACTGCCAGCTTAGTCCCATCGAGTTCAGTGAGGTTGTAGGTAGCATTATCGTTTGCACTCGTTACCATGTACGGCTTGAACCATCACTTTGCGAATTTCCGCATCGAGCTATGTTGATTGTTGAGACTACTATCATATACAATCATCCAGTCTCCTTCTTCGATCTTCCGAGGGCGTAGTCGGTGTGTCTTGTTGAACCGAGCTTTGTTACTTAGCCTAGCCACTTCTAACCTCTCCTTTGCCAACTCCAAGTCTTCGGGTCTTCTCTCAAGTTGCCTTATCCTTGTTGCTAGAAGCTCTTCTTGACTCATCTCGTTTTCCCACGGCATCGCTACCCATTTCGCCATCGTGTCTTTAATGGGCATCACCAGCTTTTGTCCGTACATGAGTTCAGCTGACATGAAACCTGTAACTGAGCCATTAGTTGTTCTGTCGACCCACAATGCATAAGGTAGTAACCGAGGCTAGTTCCCGACTTGCCCATCGCAAGCTCTTACAATGGATTTTACGATAGGCCCGTGTCTGCGTTCTATCTTTCCATTAGCCTCCGGGTTATAAGCAGTCGTGAGAGAGAGCTTCACTCCAAGTCGTTCAAAGAGTTTTGTAGCTTCGTGAGCGTTCAACTCTCCTCTGTCGGCCACTATCTTTCCCACACATCCGTACCGACAGATGACATCCTTGAGTCAGAATTTACACACCCTTGCCGTCATTTTGTTTGTTAAGGCTTGCCCTTCTACTTGGTTAGTTATGTCTTCTCTTGCTAGCACCAAATATTTCATTTGGTCTACTCCCATCGGCATCGAAACCAAATCCACCATCCATTTGAAGGGTATGGGGAGTGGGTAGGTCAGGTGCAACTCGTCCCTATGGAGTATGTTGGAGTGTATTTGGCACCTTTCACACGTCCCCACGAAATGGGCGATATCCTTGTACATTCCTGGCCACCAATACTTCTCCTTTAACTTCTCGAATGTTGCCCACGTTCCTCTATGGCCCGCCCAAGGACTCTCATGGAACCCAGACACCAATGTTGTCTAGTCCTCTTCCTTTATGACCACTCATTGTGGCGTCCCCGTCCTTCTCTTCGGGTGCCTCTAGAGGAATCCCCCTCGTAGGAAGTACTTGTACGCTTTCTTTCAGACTCTATGTGCTTCCTCCTTCGTCCATGAACTATCCATCGTCATTCAGCTTAAGAACTTGCCAATGTGTAGCCACTCCCCTTCGTATTCACTTTCATTGAAGGCATGGAGTACTCGCACATCTCGATCATCTATAGATGCTTGGGCCGTCTTAAAGATGTCAAGAGTGACATCCTTGTCTTTAGACACCATGCCGCTTTCACCCTCGAATCTTGCCCTTGATAGCATATCGGCCATGGCATTGTTCTTCCTTGAAATGTTGTGAATCTCCGGGTTCATTGATTTGATGTAAGCAATCCATCTTAGCATAGCTAGGTCAGGTGTTGCACATCCCGAAACCATCCCTAGGATTGGAAGGCAATCCGTCTCTATTACCACCTCTGACCCGATTAGGTAATCTTTATCCGCCTTCACTACGGACACAATACCCCAAAGCTCACATTTTACTTGGGCATATCCTTGTTGTCGTTCGCTTAAGACCTTGGCTCCGAACCGGATGGCGTAGCGTGTACCATCCTCTCCTTCTTGGTTGATGACCCATCCGATCCCTGTTGGACTCGTATCTACCGTCACATAGATGGGCACCCCTTCCTTGTATATGGATTTTCATAAAGCTGGTGCCGCTACCAACATTCCTTTGAGCCTCTTCATTGCCTCTATGTGCTCTTCCTCCCACTTGAACTTCTGCCCCTTCTTGAGTAGCCCATACAAGGGCTCGGCTAGGTGAGCGTAGTGCGGGTTCTAGATGTGGTAGAATGCACAGGCACCAAGAAATCGCCTCACCTCTATTTGTGATTTACATTCTTCCCTCATGTCTGTGATGGCGTTCACCTTTGCCAGGGATGGCTTCTGTCCGTATGCTCCGCACAAGTGTCCCACCACAAGAATCTCTGGTTGGCCAAATGCCGATTTCTAACCTGAGAAGGTCAAGAGTGCATCTTCGAGTCTTTGTAGAACCTTCTCGCAATCGGAGATGTGATATGCCACAAAACGTTTGGACCCATCCTCGTCCAAGGTTTCATCTTTCTCCGCTTCAGAGCACCCTTTTGTGGGGATGTCATCGAGGAATGACATGGTGATGTCGGGGATGCAATCTCTCAATACCTTGTTCATTGCATTTAGCATGTGGGCTACAGAGTTAGTGCCTCCTTGTGGCAAGGTACACATTCACACTAGGCCGATAGGGGTCCGCATCGTCGTGATGTCCCTACTCTCCACAACTAGTTGGAATTGAGCATACCCTGAGTATAGATCACCAATCGAATAAATAGACCTTCCAGTGAAGGCCTCGGCGAATTCGTCAACGCTCGGCCCGACCCCTACATTTCGAACTGTCACTTGATTAACAGGTTGTAGGTCCTGGATGAAGCGTATGGTGTCGTTCTTCTTTGGCATAGTGAACCATCGATTCGAGTATGGGGCACTTGATGGCTCGAGGATACCCATCTCGATCTTTTCCTTGAGTAGCTCAATCAACTTTGGGATGTGAGCTCTCGGAACTGGGATTGGTTTGATGTTCCACGGTACATGCGGTACGTAAAGATCACCATTGGCTCCACGATCTTAGGGTTTACGCACCCTATCTCACCCGACAAGAAGGCGAAAGCCCTTCTGTGGCTTTTGATCATCCTTCTAAATCTTTCCTCCTGCCTAGGCAATAGGAAGCCACCCCCACCAATCCGGAGCTTCTGTCGCATCTCGTCGGTGAACCGGTGCCCTATGCCTCGTGGGTCCCGCAAGCTAGGATCAACTGCTACCCCCTTTATCCAATCCCAACTATCGTTAGGCAATGGGGCAGCCACATGCTTCACCTTCTTGTCCACGGTTTTGTACTTTGTTTGCACCTTGACCATCCTCGCTTCCTCAATCAACCGCCCAAGCTCTTCGATGGCGGTGTACATGTCAACTGAGTTGACTGGAATTACCTTGTCTTCATTGAGGCCCGAAACGACTATCCTCTTCATCTCTCTGAGAGTGTCGTTGAACGAGTCTGCCTCCATGGCGCCTCTTATGGTGTCATCTTCCCTCAATAAATTACATTGTTTGAGATACCATTCGTATCTCTTGGCCCTAGGCTTATCTCTATCACTTAAACTAGTAATTTTACAAGATCCATTTTCGATGAACCAAAATGGTTTCCTATTACATTTAATAGTTTTACAAGGGTTTAGGGTCTTAGTTTGCCTCGGGCTATTAATGCCCCACTCTTTAATAGCCCGCATAAAAAATCCTCTCAGCTCTCCCCTTTGAGGGAGGCTCGATTGCAGTCATGGTTGGGCCTCACCGTAAGGAATTGGACCGAATGCTTCCCACCTTGGCTCTTGACCCTCGCATATGCCAACCCGTTGTCTAACACCTTCGTCTCCATGCGAGCCGCCGTGATGTATGGTTCACCCAAGATGACCGGGTGTGAGGACGTCTCTTGAACAAATAAATGTTGATCTATTTCTACGTCCCCCACCTTCACCTGTACATTCGGGCAAGCCCCGTATAGCTCCTTGGTTGCTCAGGTCGTCGTTATAATCTTCCACCCGTGCTTCGTGTTGATCGGCCACTTTCCCTTTTTATAAAAGTCCATGGACATAAGGTTGATCTCAGAGCCATGGTCGATCAATGCTACAACCGACTCTTTTACATCTCCGGCCCGTACCGGTGTCTCCGTTGTCGTTCTCGCCCAATGTGGCCTCGTGTAGTGACTGTCCGCATTGTTTTTGTCTTCCTCGGGCACCTCAGTTGACAATGCATTTACAATTGTAGGCTTTGCCACTTCTTGCTCGATCGAGAGCCGCTTCCTCTTCATTAGGTCGATGATGACCTCGTAGAATTCTTTCTTGGCAATTACGAGGATCTCTTGTAGAGTAAACTATACGTGACTATCGTGGATCCTTTCCTCCAATACCTTCTTCAAGTCCGTTGCTTGTTCGATCTTTGAGCAAAGGTTCCCCTTCTCTTTCCATCTTTCGTCGCGTGCTTGAGACTGGTTCGGCTCTTCCCTTATTCGTGCACCTTGAGCGTCGTAGTTCCTTGATGGACCGGCTCCCTTGTCTTTTCCTACCTTCTTCTCTTCTACCATTACTTCGTAGTTTTGCAAGCGGCTTCCACTAAGCTTGTCTTTTCTTCCATCGGATCCTTCCACCCGGTTGCTTCCCTTCTTTCCGCTTCGTCAGCTTCTTCTCTTTTGAACTTTCCCCCAGAGAGGTTTCCAAGGATTGACGGCCAAAAGTCGAACTCTTTCTCCTCTTTCCTCCTCGCCTCTTTTCCCACTCGGATCCCAGCCGACGTCGAGTAGTGGATGGCTTCAACATGTCGTGCTTTGGCCTCCTCCATTAGCCTTCTCATTCCCCCTCAGTCTTGATTCAATCCCAAGGGGCACCTTGTCTCCGTCGAATACAAACCTATTGTTCCAAAGATAGAAAATATCCCTTCTTAGGGCGTCTTGAAAGTCTCCACACTTCCTTCGTAGGTGGTCGGGATTGTTGCATCATCTAGCTGACCGGTTGATATCAGGTTTAGTCGAACCTCTAGAACATGTCTGACATCCTTCAACAACACCTTGCATCCGGTTGATGTCGTCAACAAAAGATCTCCTATGCCGATAATTCGGCATGTACCTTCATTCCCCATCCGGACACAACCATCATCACTGGCTATGTAGGATGAGAAGCATCTCCAATCCGGTGTCAGGTGGAACGATGCTCCGTAATCGACAACCCATGTTGTCTCGTTGCTGACAAGGTTTAACTCATTCTCCTCGGTGATGAGTATCAGTTCCTCTTTACTTGTTGCGATTGCCGATTTTCCTTTCCGATCCGGGCCTCTCCAGTCCAAACTGTTTCGGTCCGAACTGTTCTTCGAATTGGTAGTGCCTGTTTCTTTCTCCTTCTGGAAATGCTGACAGTTCTTTTGGAAGTGTCCCGGCTTCCCGCAATAGAAGCATGTGGGCCTGCCCCTTGACTTTGACCTCGTCTCCGATTTGTTCCGGTTTTGGGGACTCCGATACCGACCTATTCCCCGGTTGTGGTCATCTTCTGTGACCAAGGCCTTCGGATTGGTTCCGGACTCCCGGTCCTTCTGGAGAGTTTCTTCATCTAGCAAGCTTGATTTTACCCTCACTAGGGACAACTTCTTTCCTTCCGTCCCGGCGTTGCCCAATGTGACAACTAGTGTCTCCCAACTATCCGGGAGAGAACTGAGCAGGAGTAATGCGAGTACCTCATCGGCAAGAGGTACTTCCAACGAGGTTGCCTGGTGGATTAGTCCCTGGAAGGCATTCATGTGCTCCGCCACCGGAGCCTCACTAGCTTTCGGAATACCGAAACCCGATTAACAACATTCTTGTTCTGGAACTTGATGCCAATCTTCTCCTAGAGTTCATGAGCCTTGCTCTCTTCATTGAAGTTGTTGTAGAGGCTCATGTCGATAAAGCACCGGATGTATGTCGTCGTCTTCATGTGCATCACCACCCATGTCGCGGCATTGATCTTATCCAGTCTCTTGTCTCGGAACTGAACCGGCAACCAAAGATCTTTAACCACCAGCATTTCCCTCATCTTCGACTTCCACACTAAGTAGTTGGAGCCGGTGAGCTTGAACATGTTGTCGAGTGATTCTTCCATTTCCTGTGTTGTTCACTTTGATACCAGATTGTAGAGAATAACACGGAATATCGCTCGGCCACAACCGAGACTTGAATCACAAAAATGGGAAGTAGAAAGAGAACGCACGTACCCACTCAGAAAATAGAGAGTACACAATATGTTTTACGTGGAAAACCCTAATAGGGAAAAACCACGGGAGCCTACAGACTCTAAACTATCACTCTATGAGAGAGATACAATCAAAGATTCGGAGGCAACGACCTCGAGCTCTGTTTCTACACCAAGCGGCGGTTAAAATAGAGTATTGCTCTGTATCTCCTCTCTCTCTCTCTCTGTGTTAGTCTCTATACAACAATATGAATACAAAACTCTCTCTCTCACACACTCTTCAAAGTGATTGCCCTAAGTCATATTTATACTTATATGAACTTAGGGCTATTTACAAATATAGCCTCCATAGGCACACACTCAAAACATATTTACAGATATGTCTTCTCTTCCAGTTCTCACCGAGTCTCCTCCGGTTTCCGGATCTCTTCCAGTTCTCACCGGGTCCTCTTCATTCATCACGGGATCCCATCCGGAGGGACCGATTTCCCAACAACAAGTCACTCTCTTGCACTTTCTTACTCACTTTCTCCCCCACTGTTTGACTTTTGCACTCAGTCTCAGTCTCTCTTGCTATGGAGTGGGTAAGATAAAATACATGGTGCTAGGAAGGGAAGAATATCTCACAAACAAAATAGAAGGAAAGGAAATAAGAAATTAGACCATGATAGTGGTGTGCAAATTTCTCTTAGAGGACACTACATGTCGATACAGGTGCGTAGGGAAGATAGTCGTGGAGAAAGGAGAATTGAATGCCAATGAAGCTAGAGAACTGTTTGACAACCTAGGAATTAAACTTCCCCTCACAACTACATACAAAGCAAAGGAAATTGGAAATTAGAAAGAGGATCAAACCCATAGACAAGGTGACTGTTAGAGTTCGTGCAAGAAAAGTTGGAGATGGTTTCGATTACTATGATACGCCTAATATGCCTATAATGCCAATTTGAGCTTAAGTATGGTTAGAAACCTATAATCCCTATTGAAGGATCGATCACATCGTGTGTGGCAATGCTATGGGATAGTGAAATGAGTAGTCTAAGAGAAGACCTCTTAATAGTATGAATAAGACAACCTAAAAGATGACAAGAGGACTCAAAGTTGGCATTGAACGGACTAAAGGAAGGTAGAATATGGAACAATGGAAGGTTTGACTGAGTACATCATCTACTTTCGAAGAAGATCGAAGAAGGGGATTGGGTTATTGTTTATTACAATGATGAATGGAGCGAAGCAACGACGAACGGGTCGAAGCAACGAAGCTTAGGTTCATGAGCACTTCGAGTGCCAACACGAAGAAGACAAGCACGTGGCGATGAGGGGATGAAGGGGTATGAGATGAAGAGAATTGGTGAAGAAGAAGATGAAGAGCTCCGAAGGAAAAATGGCGATAGTCTGCTCCTCCCAAAACGTCTTCCTATGAGCCCCCCTCGACCTCCTTTTCTAGGAAGAAAAGAAGGGGGTCGCCAATTTTGTCTTCAATGAAAAAGGAATAAAATTCCTTAAATCACGCTGCATTGTAAGACAGGATTTGAACCGAGAACCTCTAGCTAAAAGTCAATGTGATTATCCACTAGCGGATTAACTCTCTCTTATATAATATATAATTCTATATCTACAAATTCATAGCCTGTGTCCCCTCTACTTTTTATCTCTCCTCTCTCTTACTGTTTACACGAGCTTCTATACCCCCTTTCCACCCTTTCTTTTCCCTTTTCTTTTGCATGCGCACAATTAATTGCCTTTGTGTGCACACACATAGCACATGCATATTTTGACCCCCCCCCCCCCCCCCCCCTTCGCCTCACATCATATGACATCACACCAAAAGTGGTTTCGTGACTTACGAATGTTGGACCAACCCAGCTTCATAGAGACGGGAGATGACACCACACATCCCATTCGGCACATTGGCAATGTCCCATTTGGGAAGGAAGGCCAACAAACTTGCATCAAGAATGTCTTGCACGTGCCCACAATAACCAAGGCAAAGGTAAGATGCCCAAATACGAAGTCGACCACCCCGACGACAATGATTCGGATGGATCGGCTCCCTCACTAGACAGTGAGTTTGGTGTACCCATCATGCGTACACCTGGAGTAAAGAAGGCGCTCACATCGGCTCGCGAAAAACTTCGACGCTCTTTTAGAGAGAAGAATCCCGTCACTCGGCTCGGCTACAACGAGTATATGGCCGATCATTACGCCTTCGTGATGAAGGTAGCAGCCGAACAAGAGCTCGGGAGCTCTACAAAAGTGGCTTGTTATCCACGATGGGTGAAAGCAGTCGGCCAATTTTGCACGACAAGCCTTCATCACAGGCTTGAGGGGGAGGAACTGAAACTGCCACAAAAACGTCGATGCCGAAAGAAACAATACCAGCCATCCAAAGTCGAAGCCGATTCAACCTAATTGAAGATCCGAACGTCGAAAGCCAAAGCGGACATTGGATGCCCCGTACTTGAGCTGGACGTGGCATGTTGAGAGATCAAGCTCAACTTAGTTTAGTTAGTTAGTCAACCATGTAACTTCGTAGTTACCTAGATAGAATCTAGTTAGAAGTGTTGACTATAACACCTTAAATAGGACTTGTACTTAAGTGGGATATTCTAGATCCTCCACTCCCAAGTACATTTAATATAGGACTTACACTTTTGTACCTATATTATCCTCACACATGTGCACTCTTGCACATGAGATCTATATATACCTCATTTTGGGTATGTTTGTATTTGATGATGATAATTCTAATCTAATATAGTTACTCATCCCCCATCTTGTGTTCATATGTGTTAACTTCCTCTCCCTCTCTACCTCTCACACACATACACACACATATCACATAATCTTCCGCTTATCAACTAATTACATAATTAGGTACTAATTAACCCTTGCTTAAAATTAATTACCTAATTATTAACAATAATACAAGAGTTTGGGGAGAAATTTCCCCTCTAAATCTACATATAATCCATTAGAGATACAAGCTAAGCGAAGGTTGTCAAATTGGGAGTGGTTGGACAGCCGAGTCGGTTCCAATTGGCTCGGTGCTCGGGCGAATTGGTCAACTTTCGGCCCACCAATCCTTTGGCTCGTACACTTCTCCGACTTCCTTCAATTCGGCTATCTGGTTGTGCTTGCATGTTATTATTAGAGACATAGACTAATGTAAGCATTAGATAAGGATAAAATATAGATCTAGATAGAAAGGAGAGAGAGAAAGAAGGGTGTCAATCCACCCGACCACCCCCGAACGAAGGGATCGAGACGAACTTGAGCCTCGATCGGCGTCCCATACCACCACCGTGGCGTCAAGTCGTACCTGGTGCTGGCGCACTCGCTACAAGAGTTGACCCACCACAAGACAAAGTCTCGACGTAGTCAATAAGATAATCAAATGAGGGTAGCTAGGCCTCTTATTTATAGCGATACCCAAGGCCCCTAGGCAAGTTCACACTTAGCCTAAGGGGTTGTCTCAATCCCGAGGATTTAAAAGTAATCCTTCCCTTCTTTACACTCTCGTTTAACCCTCACACTTATCCACGTGTTTAGAATACTACGGTAAATTCTGACCACGGGATATTAGATGGTCATGCCCGTAACATACTCCCCCTCTTTAAAAACATTGCACTCTTGCAATGGAAAGTTAGGAAAGTTAGTTCTGAGAGTACTTTTGCGTTCCCATGTGGCATCTTTTATTGATTTATCCATCCATTTTATTTTAAATTCTCGGATTTCTTTATTACGTAATTTTTTTGTTTTAACATCGAGAATTCTTTCTGGTACATGTGGTTTAGAAGATACATCTTCAGAAGTAACCAGAGTTTTAGTTGTAACTGTATAGCTGCCAGAACCTAGAAGTTCTTTTAGATGACTCACATAAAAGATTGGATGAATTCCAACTCTATCGGGAAGAGTGAGACGATAGGCTGATGACCCAATGCGTTTGAGGACTGTAAAAGGTCCACAAAACCGTGGGGCTAACTTAGCGTACTTACCCTTAAACAATGTCTTAGAATTGTGAGGTACACGTAAAAATACCTTTTGTCCAGGGTTGAATACACGAGGTTGCCTATGATGATCAACATAAAAACGCGCTCTATCGTGAGCTGTTTTTATATTATCTTGTGCAATATGCAACATATCTTGTATATCCCGAAGAAAGTTTTGCGTACTTCGCAACTCATCATGATGTATATTGACATCAATCGGGGCTCGTGGCTGAAAACCATACATCAACATAAAAGGACTATATCCCGTTGACGTATGCTTGGAGTTGTTATAAGAAAACTCCAAAATTGGGAGATAATGTTCCCATTTTGTTGGTTTTGCACCAACGTATGCTCGAAGCATGTCCTCAATAATTTGATTTACTCGTTCTGTCTGTCCATCGGATTGAGGAAGATCTGTGGAGCTCATGCTCAACGTAGTTTCTAACTTCTTGAAGACTTGCGTCTAGAAGTCACTAGTAAACTTTGGATCTCGATCACTCATGATATCCATCGGTAACCCATAAAAACGAAATAACTCGTCAACGAATTGGTAAGCCAATTCAGGAGCTTTTACCGCGGTTTCAATAGCAATAAATCTGGCCATTTTAGTAAGTCGATCAACCACCACCCATATGGCATCATGGCCTTTTTGGGTGTGAGAAAGGCTAACAATAAAATCCATGGATATACTTTCCCACTTATTGTTGGGAATGTCCAAGGGATGTTAAAGTCCTGCGGCTTTAAGTCGCTCGGCTTTGTTAACCTGACATTGGTGACATTTAGTCACATAGCTATGTATGTCAGGACACATCTTAGGCCAATAGAATTGAGTGGAGATGAGAACGAGTGTGCGATGTATTCCAGGGTGCCCTACTAAGGGTGCATCATGGCATTAAAAAAGAATCCTCTTTTTGACCCAGGAAAATTTGGAACACAAACCTTCCCATTACGGTAGAGCATACCGTTAGTAATGTGGAAGTATTCCTTCGAGGATGTGGTGGTGTCTGTTCCAGATTGAACTCTTGCCCAATATTTTGCGAAATAACTGTCATCAGGATACTTTCCTCGAAGGTGATCATAAAGATCTGATGATATTTCAGTGAAGCTAAGCATGTTAACTTCACGGATGCGACTTAATGCATCAACAACAGTGTTCATGGAACCTTTACGATATCGTATGAAAAAATCAATGTCCTGGATGAGATCAACCCATCGTCCCTTATGACCTTTGAGGTCTTGTTGGTCCGTAGTTACCACAAAGCGATTTCCATAAAGATAATGGTGCCATGTTTTGAGCGCATGTATAACTGCAAATAATTCCTTTTCTTGAATGGTATACCGACATTGAGCAGAATCAAGTTTCTTACTCTTGAATGCTATTGGTTTACCATCTTGATATAAGACATCACCTATAGCATAATCGCTTGCATCGATTTCAACCTCAAAAGGTTTTGAAGGATCGGGTAAAAGAAGTGAAGGAGCCTTGCAAACTAGGTCCTTGAGTTCCTTAAAGGCGAGGTCTAGTGTAGAATTCCACACAATAGGTTTTGTAGACTTACGCGTTTGACCTTTTAGAAGATCAATAAACGACGTCGTCAATTGGTAGTAATTACGAAGGGATTTTCGCAAAAATTTGACAAAACCAAGGAATGATCGAACTTCTCGAATATTTCGAATAGTGGGCCAAAGCTTGATTTTCTCGATGCAAGAAGGATCAATTTCAACTCCTCGTTCGGTTATGAGATATCCAAGATAAGTAATTGATTTCTTGAAGAACTCACATTTTGAGATCTTCGCGTAAAATTGTTTGTCACGCAATGTTTGTAAAACAAAGTGGACATGTTTAGCATGTTCTTGTAATGTACGGCTATAAACTAAAATATCATCCAAGAAAATAACGACAAATTTTCTAAGTTGTTCTCAGAAAATGTCATTCATTTCTTGTTGAAATGTAGCTGGAGCATTGGTCAAACCAAAAGGCATAACCAAAAACTCATAATGGCCATAGCGCGTACGAAATGCTATTTTAGGAACATCGCCCTCACTTATACGAATTTGATGGTAGCTAGTACAGAGATCAAGTTTCGTAAAATACCGAGCTCCCTGGAGATGGTCAATTAGATCGTCAGCCCAGGGCAATGGATACGAATTCTTGATCGTCACTTTATTCAAGCGTCGGTAATTAATACACACGCCATGTGCCCTCTTTCTTTTTAACCAAGAGAACTGGTGCGCCCCATGGAGATTTACTATAACGTATATAACCCATTCGTAAATAGTCCTTGAGTTGCTTAGATACATCATCCTCTTCGGATCGACTTAAGCGATAAGGAGGTATACTTATTCGTGCAATGCCAGGTACAATATCTATACGATGGTCTATATTACATTTAGGAGGTAACCCATCTGGTAGTTCACTCGGAAAAACATCACAAAAATCATTTAAGATTTCATGAAGTTATTGTTGTTTAAAATATGTTAATTGAACCGAGATATTATCGATATTGTAAACGTGAATGTCCGGATCAAGTACACAATAAAATAGAGTAGAACAAGACAACTCAGATATTGATGGACACGAGGAAACAATTGAGAGGCATTGTTTTTTGACACATTGAATAAAATAAGTACAATCAATAGATAAAGAAGAGTTTTTATTATAAAACCAGGGATAACCCAATATTATATCGGTGGTACAAAGATTCATTTAATACATGGAAGTCTACTTCCTCTATATAAGTATCAATAGAAATTCCTGATGAATGAATCGCCCCGTTGATGTATTGTACTCTTCCATCAGCCAAGTGCACCGTGTAGGTGTGATCACTTACGGTGGGTTGGACTCCCCATATCTAAACCAAACGATCATTCACAAAGTTGTGTGAGCTTCCTGAATCAAACAAAAATTGTACGGGAGATCCATTGATATACCCGTTTGAATGTAGTAAATCATTGGGACCCAATACATAGTGAGGGAAAGAACATTGACAATTACATAAATGATGTGTATAGACCTGAAGGACATTAGGAATCTGCCCTTTATGGTCTGCAACTTTAACTTTGTTGTTGTGCTCTTTCCATTGGAGCTTTCGACATTGCTCTTTTGTATGACCCTTCTTTTTGCAGAATACGCAAAAAGGATGTTGTCGCTTACAATCGCGATCCATGAATTCGTTGGGTGTCTTGCGTTTCCCAACGAATTGCGACTACTTAGTCCTGGGCGCTTCGTTGGGTTTGTTGTGGTCCTTCTTCGAAGTGCGTTGATAGCGAAGAACTATTTCAACGGCCTCTTCGAAGGATTTTGGATCCTTATCGTGCACTATCCAGTGATAGTCCGAATTGGGGATGCCATTGACAAACAAGCTATTAACCAGTTGTCCCCTTCTAGACCTGATTTTTGGATTTGGGTTCTAGCATGGTGAACATAGTCTTCTAGCGAGGAAAACTTCCTGCTAGAGAGGTTCATTAAAGCTTGTGTTGCCTTGGTTCGAGAGGGAGGTTGCAGAAATTGGCCCTTGAAAACTGTGACAAAATCTATCTAGGTTTCGGGCAATTTCCCCAAAGTACAGAGCCCACACCACCAGGCGGCGGCCTTACCCCCTAGTTCTCAGCCGACATATGCAATCTTCGTACTATCTGGCGTGGGATAGAGCTCAAAATGAGACTCCCATCAGCTCTTTCCTTTTTTTCTCCCGTAAATGGCTTAACGACAAACGATGGTTCACCCTGTCGCTCATTAGGTCTATTAGTCTCAAGTTGTAAACTAATGACATGTGCCTCAAGAGCACTTTGAGATTGCTGAAGTTCGGTCATCTGTTGAGCGGTGAAACTAAGGTATTGGGTTATTTGCGAAAAATACATCTCAATGGACTTTTGTCCAGGAGGATTCCCTTGAGTTCCTTCCGCTTGAGCGGATGACATCGTTATTTTGAGTCATTAAATGATTATTTCTAGAAAAGAAATAGGATAAGGTCAGAGAGATAGTCATAACATCATGTCGTGATGTAAACATATCATGGGCGAACATTAATCGATATCATTATCTCATGTCAATACCCCTCTAGACGTATGAGATGAGGTTCAAGATCAGGTTACTATGGTAACACAAAGGTGTTTTAAAAACCATGGGGGTGACAAATAAATGTCTTTCCCTGATCTCTATATCGATTTTTTTCATGGTGGCTCCCCGAGGCTCAACCATGTATGTTTGCGTCATGAATAGTTTATACACGAAAAAAATGTTAACAATAAACTATATTTCTGTGCCCACATATGTGGTTTCGGCTCTTTAAGTCCTATTACGAGGACCCCGAAGTGCACTTAGACCTCAAGTCTAAACATGTGTTATAGTCATATGTTTCAACGATGTTGTATGGTCTTGCTCATATTTGAACTCGAGACCTCGAGAACAAATACATTAAACACTTGAGCCAACCAAGTAAGTTGCTCTTCTTGAATGTTTTGATATTTCATGTGTATAAGAGATATGTGAGGCATTTGCCCATATACGTTTTTTTTAAAAGAAACATATATGTCAAGAGTCCTTATTTCGCCCTCATTTACTACAACTATGTTCGTACGTTACCTAACCTCAAGTCTTGTAATTACGATAGCATACGCCAAAGTGCAACCTAATGGTCAAGCCAAATGAGCCCTCTTTTTGTAATAGGCCCACCTGGCCCATCACATGGTCACGTCATTACGAATGCCTCTCGTAAGAATGATCTCATGGTGGCATCGTAACCATGTAATGAGGGAGGGATGTTGGATATGTGTGTCATAGGAGCGACCTCACATGAAGTGGGTCAAGCCCTACGTACTCAACATCATTATGGCTATAGGCGTTTCTTTACGTAACGAAATATCGAAGTCACCAACGGGGATTTCAACAATAAAAAATTGTTGAAAAAAGGGATGGTGACAATGCGATTCTCACAAAAATGTGAGGACGGCCACCAAGATTCTTTCCCCAAAAAGGAAAACATTCGATTTAAAATCACGTAATAACTTATATACACATATGTATATTATCGCATATATACGATCAATTACGTATACACGTGACCACATATGCCTATATTAAACAAATCGTTATATTTAATAGCCAAAAATGACATAATCGAGGTATATACCTCTACGCACACGAGACATCCAAAAATAAGGGTTAATCGTAATTCGCAATTGAGGTATTGACCTCTTACGCATACGAGACCAAACGCATATCATTTACAACGAATCGAAGTATTGACCTCATACACAAATGTAACATATGTTTGTGAACATAATACGCAATTGAGGTATTAACCTCGTGCGCATACGACACTCATCACATATTCAATATACGTCAAATGAGGTATTGACCTCATGCACATATGTAAACGTTTTATATAACCAATTAATTACCACTACAACATCATTGAATCTATAAAAAAAATTACATATTCACCATACACATGATTAAATTGGGAGAAGAAAGAATAGAAAAAACAAGTAAGATTACCGAAGTTCTTTTCTTGATTGTTGTCTGGATCAAGGCCGACCGCACATTGATCGATCGCCATCAATCAAGAACGAAAACACAACAAAAGAAACATTAGAAAATGAGCTATGAGACCAACTCTTAGAGACATAGACTAATGTAAGCATTAGATAAGGATAGAATATAGATCTAGATAGAAAGGAGAGAGAGAAAGAAGGGTGCCAATCCACCCGACCACCCCCAAGTGAAGGGATTGAGACGAACTTGAGCCTCGATCAGCGTCCCATACCACCGCCGTGGCGTCAAGTCGTACCTGGTGCTGGCGCACTCGCTACAAGAATTGACCCACCACAAGACAGAGTCTCGACGTAGTCAATAAGATAATCAAATGAGGGTAGCTTGGCCTCTTATTTATAGCGATACCCAAGGCCCCCAGGCAAGTTCACACTTGGCCTAATGGGTTGTCTCAATCCCGAGGATTTAAAAGTAATCCTCCCCTTCTTTACACTCTCGTTTAACCCTCACACTTATCCACATGTATAGAATACTACGGTAAATTCTGACCACGGGATATTAGATGGTCATGCCCGTAACAGTTATAGTCCCATATGTCGTGTAACTGCTTTGTAGCGATAATCTGGGAGTGGCTTGGTCAGGGAATCAAAGATGTTCACCGTGGTGTCGATCTTTTGGATTTCGAGCTTCTCGTTGATGACGAGCTTCCGAATATTGATGATATCTTGCCTCTATGTGCTTTGTCTTTGCATGGTAGACTGGATTTCGCACAAGGTGTATTGCGCTCTATGAGCTGCAATGCAAGGCTAGAGTGATGTTGACGATTCAGCTCTTGGTCAAAAAGTTCACTGTCAGTCATTGCAACTAGATAATTTCTTTTCTTGCTTCAAATGCGACTATGTATTCGACCTTTGTTGTGGAGAGGGCCGTACACTCTTGGAGCTTTGACCTCCAAAAAATTGCTCCGCCTACATGCGTGAACACATACTCTGAAGTAGACTTCCGATTGTCGGGGTTTCTAGCATAGTTGGAGGCAGTATAGCCTTCGACCTCGGTTGGGTGTCCCAAACTGAATGTCAGCTGCATACCCTTAGTTCCTCGAAGGTAAAAAAATATGTGCTTGACAACTTCCCAATGCTTCTTCCTTAGATTCGACATGTATCGATTGGTAATGCCTACAACATATGCAAGGTCAGGTTGGGTGGCTACCATCACGTACATGAGACTTCCTACTGCCGATGCGTAGGGGCACTGTCTGCTACCATGTTAATCCTCTTTGTTGTGGAGTCAGATATACTCGGATTGGGAGAGCCGTAAGATCTTCTTTGACTTGTCACACGTTATCCTCATGCCCAAAATATGTTGGGCTTCTCCAAGTTACTTCATTGAGAATTTCTCGTGAAGTTTCTGCTTCAATTTCCCGATTTCGGCTCTATCGCATATTGTTGGGAAACAAGTCCCTTCGGATGGGAAGAGAGAACGAACTGAGTCAAATATCGGCCTCGGCCGAGATCGAAAACCAAAACCAAAATCAAGAGACCATATATGTAAATAGTCTAAATGTGCCCCTTGTGGGCTATGTATGTAAATAGCCAAAAAGTTATATATGTCTAAATACAACTAGGGCAAAATCTTTACGTAGTTGTTAATCATCATTGTGGAAAAGTTACACTAAAGGTAGTTGCCCCTATAACTATGTGAGAGAGAGAGTGTGAGAGTGTAAGAGAGTAGTAACTCTGCAACCTTCTGTTAGACGAGAATGAGCTTGAGGTCGGTGCATGCGAGTCTCATTGTATTCCTCTGTTTACATAATGATCTGTTTCTTGGGGTTTGTGGACCCCTGTGGTTTTTCCCTTTCAGGTTTTCCACGTAAAACATCTTGTGTCTCTGTACTTCTGTTTTTGGCCCTCTCGATTTTTGTTTGCGTATTATGTATCTCGTCGTGAACTCGAACATTTGGAGTAGATCAGGTTGTGGCCGGTCCCGATCATAACAAAGTGGTATCAAAGCGATGGAAGAATCATTCGGCAACATGTTCAAGTTAACCAGCTCCAACTACTTAATGTGGAAGTCGAAGATGTTGGACATGCTCGTGTGCAAAGACCTTCGGCTACCGGTGCAATTTGGAGTTAAAAGGCCAGACAAGATCGATGCATCAACTTGGGAAGTCATGCATCTGAAGGCGGCAACATATATAAGGTGTTTTATAGACATGAGTCTATACAACAACTTTGATGAGGAGACGAGTGCCGACGTCATCTGGAAGAAGATTGGTGTTGTCGTGAAGTTGACACTTCACGATGTGAAAACAATGTCAAAAATCTATAGAAGTACATTTCCCATCTGGATCTTATGACAAGGAGTGTGAAGGAATTTTTAGTTCGTGAATTGGAGATCAGAAGCCCAAGATACAAGCTTCGGAAGGATTAATGTTACTTGGGACAAAAATGTAATTATGTCAAAAGGGGGAGTCAAAATTAAATAAGGGCTATTTCTATAATTTCTTAAATAGAGAACTATAAAATTGAATTGTAGCATCAATAAATAAAGAAAATAAAATAAAATAAAATAAAAATAAAAATACAACCGCCTTGCATGAGGCGGTTTGTCAACCGCCTAAAGAGGGCGGTAGGGCGGTTGACCACCCTATATAAGCCACGCCTATGGTGGCTAAAGGAAAGAGGGGAGGAGAAGGAAAAGCGAGTGAAGAAGCTCGCGTGGGTATGGGATGCAGAGCTCGCCAAAGAAGATGGTGGCCTACATAAATCAATACAAGAGTTAAAGAAAAGAAAAGGGATACAAGAAAAGGAAGAAGTTAAAGTGGTGTATCTCAAACGCCTCTTTGTAAACAAAAAGTTGCAAGTTCAAATCCTTTTCAAATAATTTCTTTTGTTAATCAAATTTTGTAATATAAATCTAGTATATATAAAGTGAAAGAGAAAGACAAATAAATAGAAACCATAGAGATTGAAGTGGTCTATCTCAAATGCTTCTTCTCAAATAGAGTTTGTGAGTTCAAGTCTTCTCAATATTGTAAGTGGTTGTTTTACAAGTAAAATTCTTTTTGCGACAACGTTGCATTTATCTTGCCTTCTCGGCTTCTTGTCATCACAATGTTTGCGATTACGCGTTTTCACCCCGATCATCCCCGAGTCACAGAACCCCGGCGGTTGCGAAACACAACCACAATCTTCGCGATAGCGTGATGTTTGAAAACAAGAACGTCATGAACAGAGTCTCAGTTTTCATAAAAATCGTGAGACCCTGGTATCAAGATGGCTCCAACGTGGCGGAGCATATTAATGCCTTCCGAGGACTGATGAATTAAACCACCTCTCTAGAAGTACCTCTTGCTGACGAGGTATTAGCACTGTTGTTGCTGGGATCCCTTCCAAACAGTTGTCACATTAGGCAATGCAGGACCGAAATGGAAACACTTATGCCTAGAGCAAGTGAAGTCGAGCTTGTTGAATGATGAAGCTCGCCGGAACGACCGAGAGTCCAATACCGACCTGGAGGCCGTTGTCACGGAAAGTGATACAAATCGAGGAAGAGGCCGAAATCGAAGTCCACAGAATCGAGATAAGTCAGCGACAAGGTCGAAGTCAGGGGAAGGCCCACGTGCTTTTATTGTCACTTCCAAAAGAATTGCCAACACTTTCGAAAGGAGAAAGGGGGAGCTGATGGTGTAGAGCCGAAGAAAATACTGGACCGAAAGAACACCTTAGCAATCGCCACGAGTGAAGAGGAGCTATTGTTCCTTAGTGAACAAAATGAGGTCAATCTCATCAGTGAAGAATCGACATGGGTGGTTGATTCGGGTGCATCGTTTCACCTAACCCCCGACCAAAACTGCTTCTCATCATACAAGGCTGGAGATCACGGTCTTGTAAAAATGGGGAATGAAGGAGCATACCGAATAGTCAACATTGGAGATGTGTGTGTGGTGACATTGATCGGGTGAAGACTAGTGCTGAGAGATGTTCAACATGTTCCGGAAGTTCAACTAAACTTGATATCAGTCGGTCAGTTGGATGACGAAGGCTACACGGGTAACATCCAGAAAAGAGTCATGAAGTTCTGCAAGGGGAGCCTGATCATGGCTCGAGCCTAGAAAACCAACACAATGTACATAATTAATGCTTGATTATGCCGAGGGGAAGTAAACGTGGCAACCGACACAACCGGTGAGCTATGGCACAAGAGGCTATGCCACATGAGCCAGACGGGAATGCAGATGTTAGGTGCGAAAGACCTCTTGCTGGAGATGAAGAAAGTGCATCTGGAAAAGTGTGTTGATTACCTGGCTGGCAAAAAAAATCGAACCTTGTTCTGATTGAGGCCCTTGATGAGGAAGAAAATGTCGTTGGAACTAGTGCATACGAATGTATGCTACATATACATGAAGTGTCATGCTGGGTCACAATATTTCGTGGCCTTCATAGATGACTATAGCCGGAAGTTGTGGGCGTCTGTGTTGAAGACAAAGGATCAAATATTATCCGTCTTCAAAGAGTTCCAAGCGAGGGCTGAGAGGGAAACCGAACGAAAGTTGAAGGCAGTTTGAGCGGACAATGGCGGAGAGTACCGCGGACCGTTCGACGAATATTGCCGAGCACAAGGAATCCAGCTCGAGTATACCGTGCCAAACATGCCAGAACTTAATAGGCTGGCCGCGAGTATGAACAGGACCGTAATGGAGAGGGTTCGAAGTATGCTTGCACATGCAAAGTTATCAAAGACATTTTGGGCCGAGGTGCTGATGATGGCCACATATGTGATAAATCGATCAGCCTTAGTACCCTTGGATGGTGATCTTCCACAAAGGACGTGGAGCGGCAAAGATGTCTCATATTGACATCTAAGGGTGTTCGGTTGTCTTGCCTATGTACATGTTGCAAAGGATCAGAGAGGGAAGCTGGATTTGAAATCTCGGTCGTTTTCGCAAAGAGAAAAATTGGAAAAATCTGCACTCCACTATTCTAAATCACCATTGAAGTGAGTCAATTGGTTGCACTTCACTCCTGTGATTATAGCTGCTTGGAGTGAGATTTCGCTTCACAAGCTCTACCTCAATCGTACTACATTGGAAGACAACAATCGAATAAGTCGTCAGACGCTAGTCATTCACTCATCGTAATCACTCGTATTAGTCTGGGCTCCAGGAACAATCCCCTTTTTTGCCTTATTCGGCTAGACAACATTTGGAAAGGTTAATTGAATCTATTCCTCTCATTGTCATAGTCACCTGAAGCAGAATCAGCCTGGATAATCGACATATACTCTGTGTTCGGAAATCTAAAAAATCTACATTCGAAATCGAATAGGCAAACTCGGGTCCAATTCGACTAAGTCGATTCACTGTAGTCACTCCGGACATAATTCACCAAATAGTCGAAACCGAATTAACTTGTGTCCAATTTCGGCTAGAACGACATCGAGTGAGCTAGTCGGCCACACTCCATCATTGTTCGTGGTCGACTCCGGAAAAAGTCTATCAAGCCGATACAGATGGCATCAATATACGGCTCATTAACGATGAGTTTAAGGAAGTTCGATGGATCAAACTTCAACTTCTAGAAGAAGCAGATGCAAGACTATTTAATAGTCAAGGGGAAAATCGACCCCATAAAAAATCAAGGATACAAACTGCTTGAATGGGAGAAACTCGACAAAATCGTCCGAGCCACCATTTAGATGCACCTATTGAAGTATGTGTACTTCACGGTGCAATCGTGTTCGACTGCCTTTCAAGTATGGAAGACATTGTCAGACACTTATGACAAGAAGGTAGCTGCCACCAAGATATATTTGATTCGGTGCCTTTATAATCTTCGGATGAAAGAATCCGACTCGGTCCAGGCACACTTGAATAGGTACAAAAGCTTAAGTTCCCAAATTGCGGCTCAGGGGATGACTATTGAGGATGAACTAAGAGCAATGTTGCTTATGAGTAGTCTCCCCCCTTCATTGTAAACTTTCGTTACAACTGTGTACAATTGTTAATCCTTAGGGCCGGACAATGGCCTAACACAGGGTGTCTCCGGAAGACACTTCACCAAAGGGGTGTTACGGCGAGATAACTTAAGACCCAACGATTAATCCGACTTAATTGGCTACTTAGCAATAAGGCATTTACTTAATACATGCGTAAGATATAACAATTAATACAGAACGGTAATCAATACGTGAGGATAAAACAAGAAGCTTATATTAATTCTCCGTCAAAGTTTTACATTGTAACCGAGCCTTTATATAGGTCACCGATGCTGCGTACAAAACGGTGTCAACCGGCACCTGTTCGGAACCGGTCCGGATCTGGATCGGCATACCGATTCCGGTCCGTCCATTCACTCCATAATTATAATCTATTCTACTTAATTAAAATATATTCCGAATAACCATCCCTTTCACATTTTGGTCTTTAACTCCTTTGCCGTCCGGGTAACAACAATGTGTCAATTGCTGCCGTTAAGTACTCCTCAATGACAAGCACAATTCTGTCTGAAGTAACTCAGAAAATCGTTTGCGAATGATTCGGCCAACGACGTAGTCGTGAAAATCCGTCACTATGTGTAGATCGTGAGGCGGAACTGCTGAGGTTATGGATGGGAAGGAAATAGGGCTCACACGCACAACACAAGGCACGAGTATTCGAACGTGTTTGTGGAAAGGAGAGAAGGATGGGCAAGCCCGAATCAACCCCTAGTCACAAGGCGAATGAATGCACGTGAGGAAGGCTTACACACGGACACACGAGGAAAAGGCTTACTTACACACATGAGGGACAAAGTTTCCAATGCCTTTGTGAAAAGAGAGGTGCATGGGCAAAAGCCCGAACGCTCCCTTGTTACAAGACATGCGAACACACAAGCGAGGTTTACACACGAGAGACACAATTTCGAACACCTTTGTGAAAGGAGAGGTGCATGGGCAAGCCCGAATGCTCCCTTGCCACAAGTTGCATGAACACACAAGCAAGATTTACACTAACACGTAAGACACAAAAGTTTGAATGCCTTTGTGAAAGGAGAGATGCATGGGCAAGCCCAGAACGCTCCCTTGTCACAAGACACAAACAGATAAGAACAAATGACAATAACATATAAGACACGTAAGTTTGAATGCCTTTGTGAAAGGAGAGGTGCATGGGCAAGCCCGAAATGCTCCCTTGTCACAAGACACACAAACAAATAAGCACAAATGACAATAACATATAAGATACGTATGTTTGAATGCCTCTGCGAAAGGAGAGGTGCATGGGCAAGCCCAAAACGCTCCCTTGTCACAAGACACACAAACAAATAAGCACAAATGACGATAACATATAAGACACGTAGGTGAAATCAAACATTAGTTTATTACAATATAATAGATTCTTTTATAAAATAAGAATCAATTTTACACGGGTTGGATATGAATATGAGAGATAATTTATAAAGGAAGGGGGAAGAGAGGTGGAGGAAAGAAGAGAGTGGAATATAGAAAAAGGTGATTCTTAGTTGATGATGCCTCTCGATGTTGTTGATCCTTCTTCTTTTGCCTTCCAATTGAGTAGAGCTTCGGCATTCCCTCTCCCTCCCCCCTTCTTCACTAGAATAGCCTCTTATTTATAGGTTTGGATTGCTTGCCTTTTTCCCCTAAAAAAAAGCTTGTCTATATGAGTCAACTTTCTTTTCCTCACTATTTCTGTTTTCTAGCCCCAAATTTCACATGCAAGATATTCCTCGAAAGCTCTTTGGGTTAGCTTTCTTATGCATATTTTCTTTTCTAATTTGGAAATTTAAAGAGGAAATTATGAACTTTCTTCTCTACTGTGCTCCTCATATCCACGCATGTTTTTTTTTTTCTTCTCTCCATCTTTTTCTCTACTTTTCTCTACTTTTGAGAACCACCTCAAACTTAATATTCATCATTATTTATTATAAGGTTCAAATCCTTTGACCTTTTATTTATAAGGAATTATCTTTGGCAAAATGAAAAAGTATTTTTGCTACCAATAAAGTTGACTTCACAATACTAGTTTATTTAAACTACTATTTTGCTTCTTTTCAAGGGTGGTTTCACACTGTGTTACAAACATCATGACAACGCTTACATAGTACAAGGTTCGACCGACCGATCGAATAGCCGAGGAAGAGGTTCTTCACGGTAGCCGAAAAACTAGTGAAGTCGAAGCAAGGTTTGGGATATTCAAGTCGTCAATTATTGTAAGAATCTCGGACATATCAAAGCTAATTTTCCATGCACTCAAGGCCAAAAACGATAAGGCTCAGCGAGCTGATCAAAAGAGTGGCCGGCATGAGGAGGTCAATTACGTTGGCTCTTTAGCCGAAGTATTGTCAAACAACCCGAACATTCTATCCATTGAAAACCCAGTTGATCAGAAGTTCTACTTGCAACTGAGGAATCAAGCACATGGTTCTTGGATTCGGGTGTGTCCTTTCATGTGACTCCTCATCAATCCCAAATTTGGCAATGTTCAGCCCGACATTCTGACTCAGTTCGAGTCGGAAGTTCGCAACATTGCACGATTATCGGAATCAGTACAGTAGAGCTCAACCTTCCAGATGGCTTTGGACCAGTAATACAACGAATTATGACAAACTAAGGATCTTCGGGTGTGAGGCATACACCCTCATACTGAAAGATGATCGCCGCAAACTTGCACCAAGGTCTATTGAGTCAAAGAGACGTCTATCGAGTCAAAGAGACGTCTAATTTGGGCACCCCAAAATTCAAGGCCAGACTAGTAGCTAAGGGTTTTCGACAGGAATCTGGCGTCGATTTCGACCAAAGCTTTTCACTAGTGGTGAAAATGACAACCCTTAGACTCATGCTCAATGTCGTGGCAGCCGAGGACTTGGAGTTGATTCAGTTAGATGTCCAAACGACATTGCTCCATGGTGATCTAGAGGAGGAAATTTATATGGAGCAGTCGAAAGGTTTCATGGCACTCGGCCTGAAACAGGCACCACGACATTGGTATTAGAAGTTCGATGACTTCATTTAGTTGGTCGGCTTCTCAAAGAGCAATGAGAATCACTATATCTTCACGAAAACAGCTCGAGATGGGTCACCCATCTTCCTCATCATTTACATGGACGACATGCTAATCTCCGGTCGGCAAGCCGGAGTGCTTGCCGAACTCGTTCAGCAACTACAGCTGAAGTTTGCCATGAAGGACCTCAGTCCCGCTAGACACTTTCTTGTCATGAATATTAGCTGGAATCGAAATCGAAGACAATTGTTTCTGTCCCAATTCAACTATATTTGATGTGTCGTCGAACGCGTCAACATGCAATCGACAAAATCTGTTGCGACCCCGCCCAACGAGACTGCCCGAAAAGTCGGCTAGCATGCATGTTTTGACTAGCATCAGTTGTCTACAACGATAGTCAAGATGTTGTTGCTTTGTCGAAAAATCTAGTCCAGCAAAACACCTTGAAGTAAATCGACGTTCAATATCACTTTGTTCGGGACTGCATCATTTCAGGGAAAATCGGCCTCGAGAAGGTATCTACAACCGATAATGTCGCAGACGTTGTCGTGTGAAATTCCAGTTACGAATAGAAAAAGGGGGTCGAATGCACGTGAACAAGGGCTTGCGTTGATGCACTCAAAATATGTCTTTATGTACAAATGTGTGTAAATAGCATGGCGTTAGTTAATCCAAAGTGGTTGTCTTAACAACATGATGTAACATCTCTCTCTCTCCTTGAGTTATAAAAGGAGGGAGAGAAGACAGAGTAAGGTATCCACGTTTTGGGAGGAGGACAAAGTGATGTTGGTTTGAGTGCTGAGCTCTCTCTCTCTCTCTCTCTCTTTCTCTCTCTCTCTCTCTCTCTCTCTGTTTGGGAAAGGAGGTGAAGCCTCTACTCGCGTAGGAAGCCCGTGAGCTCCCGAACAGAGGTTCACAATTCTGTGTGCGTTCATGGTGGTTGTAGTCCGAAACTCCATTGTCGGACTAGCCCGGTTATATTCCTCTCTTGTTTAATCTATCTTGCTTAAATTTCATTATATGTGATTGCCCTTTGTGTTGAGTATGCATCTCCTTCGCATGACTGTTGTTGCTAGCACTAGTAGAGTTCTGAGCCCGCGTGCTCGCTCTCCGGTATCAGAGAACCCATATGGACCAGATATGTGACCGGTGTCGTGAAGATTTCCGGCTTTGATGTGAAACCGGGATCGAATGGGCAAGTCGACAATGTGCAACATGTGCACATGTATAGTAGGAAAATAGTGTATAGAATAAGGGGGAGAATTTATCCCATATTGTAACGTCTCCCTCCTTGGGCTATAAAAGAAAGGGAGGGGTCTCTTGTGAAGGGATTGCCTATTTTGAGTGAGAGAAGTATACCACTTAGGTCGAGGGTTTTTATTTCGGTTTTAGGGTTTCGTCTAGGGTTTTACTGTTCTTCTTCTTCTTCATACCATTTTGGTTTTACTGTTCTTCTTCGGTTTTAGGGTTTCTTCTTCATCATCTTCTTTAATTTACTTATCCGGTAAGGGTTCCATATAGTGTTTTCATTCAGCCTATGCAGCCATGGTTGTAAAGTGTTTATTGTTTCTTAATATAACTCGTTTGTGTATCTTGCCTCCATCCATTCTATGTTTATGTCCCATCCTTTCTCCTCTCCTCTTGTGCTAAGCTTCCATTCCCCCTTTACTCCCTAGTCCAAGACCCCTGCGGTCCCGCCTAAGATCTTACATGTACTCACAGAATACCGCAACACCGTGACACCGGACACCGACCCGATGAGGATATCCGGACGGACTTCGTACTCCCGCCGGCTCCTTGGTCCGAGATCTTGGTGGTCCCGCCCACTTTGACACATACCCGCGGAAACCCACGACATATTTGGTGAACGGGATGTGAAGCGGGCGGCAGAGGAGCTAGAAAATGAGGGGAAGTGAACTTGTGGAGGCAATGGAAGTGGCCGTCAACTGCCTAGTGAGCGTTCGTGAGGACACAAGTGCCCTCCACAAAGCCATTGAGCCTATAGTCGGTGTGTTTGGCCGGTTCAACGACAAAGACGTAACAAGCTACCTGGAGGCCTACCCAGCCGAAATGGTGATGAGGAACATTCCAAAGGACAAATGGCTGGCCGGTTTCCCTCAAGTCGCTACACCAAGCATCCATGCTGAGGTGTTCGAGGTGCAAGCAAACTGCCGTAACTGGGCAAAATTAGACAGGCGACTCCTCGAAAGGTACGACTTCCACGACTCGCTCCAGCTGACGAAGAAGGAATTTTTGGACGGGGTCGAGAGCCCTGACAAAGGCCGGAATACATCGGTGTTCTTCAGGTGTTTGAGAAGCGATTCACACAACTCTCAACAGTAGACCATACCGTGCTCGATACGAGCAAGGTTCTGTTGTTTGTGAAGTTAGTTGCCTTGCTCGATTTCGAGAAGGTGGGTTTCCTCTTGGAGAAGGATGAAGGACTCACGACCGACTAGGCTGTGGTTAAAAGAGTTTGCGGCCGTTTCGACAAATGACGTGAGGCCGTCAGCGAGGTTCTGGTTGAAGACAAGTGGGCTGGAAAATCTGGAGGGGCCGGACCTTCGAACTGTTACGAGAGCCAAAGCGGTCCATAGAGAAATGACGGAGGCCTGACCGGACCACAAGAGAGGACGAAGTTGTCGAGCTTCCGGTTGAGCTCAGGAATCGAACGGATGACGGACCTACGAAAGGTCTTGGAGGATCAGATCCTCGACAGTCGCATGGAACTCACATTGCAGGAAGTGCTAGGGATAGCAAAGGAGTTCCATGATGGCATCATCGATCTGGTGAAGAGGAAGCGACTCTCGTCAGAGTCGGAACTGGAGAAGCTGATCAAGGTGAGGATGGCGTTGATCGATGAAGTGGTAGTAGAAGACGAATACGCCGAAAGCCACTACATGAGGCCGCATTGGTGAAGGGCTATGATGGACATGCCGGTCTGTATTGGTGATGTGCAGGAGTCAGTAGTAGCATTGATTGACCACAGGTCGAAGATAAACCAAATATCGATGGACTTCTACAAGAAGGGCCGGTGGCCGATCAACACCAAACACGGGTGGAAGATACGCACGGTGACCCGAGCCACGGAGAAGCTACACAGAGCATGCCCGAACGTCCGGGTGAAGGTTGGTGATGTTCAAGTAGACCAACATTTCTTCGTGCACGAAACATCCACTCACCCAGTAATTCTCGTTGAACCCTACATTACGATGGCTTGGATGGAGACCAACGTGTTGGACAAAGGTGAGAGTCGAGAGGATTTTTAGAAAGGACTATTAAGGCATGGCGCCGCGATAGTCCAAACGACCGGAAGGAACCCCATCCCTGTACACTAGGTAGGAGGTTTTGGCCCTCTATTAATGGAGGTTGTGCCATAATCGGCATTGGTGGCCGGAAAAAGAAGTAGTGCCTTAGGTTCGGACGAAGAGATCAACGCACCATGCAGGAGATCTCATTCAACGACACTCTTTGGGAGATCGAGAAGATAGTCGAAGAGGATCTTAGCGAAGACCTGGTCATTCCGGTAAATTCTATCGAGATGTAGGAAGTCATCGCGAACTTTGGGGAGATGATCGGGCCAGATCGGACCGCCCGAGTAGACACCAAGTACAAGACTGTGGACTAAGAGGTGAGGCCAGTCGTGGCTCCCTTGCCAAAGGACAGCTGGGAACGGATGAAAGAGTTAGCGACGGACCCAAGTTTATGAGATCCGGCCGGCATAGGGCACCGGTTCACCGACGAGACGCTACGGGAGCTGAAGATCGGTGGGCGAAGGAAGACCGGTTTCGGAGGATGCTCAAAAGGCATGAGAAAGCCTTTGCATTCTCGCCAGGAGAGATCTAGTGTGTCGACCTGATGATCATAGAACCAATGGTGATCTTCACGGTACCGCATGTACCATGGAATCTCAAACCAATTCCAGTATCAAGAGATCACATCCCGAAGTTGATGGAACTACTTAGGCAGAAGGTTGATATGGGTATCCTCGAACCATCGAGTGCATCATACTCGAATCGGTGGTTTATGGTACCGAAGAAGAACGGCTCGTAGTGCTTCATTCAGGACCTGCCGCCGATCAACAAGGTGACCATTCAGAATGAGAGGGTTTGCCCGACGATAGACGAGTTCATAGAGGCCTTCACCGGAAGGTCAATCTACTCGGCTGCCGATCAACAAGGTGACCATTCAGAATGTGAGGATTGGCCCGACAATAGACGAGTTCGTAGAGGCCTTCACCAGAAGGTCAATCTACTCGGTCGGAGACCTATACTTAGGGTATGCCCAATTCCAACTAGCCATAGAGAGTAGGGATTTCACGATGATGTGAACCCCTCTCAGCTTGGTTCGGACGTGTACCCTGTTGCAAGGAGGGACCAATTTGGTGGTGCACATGGTGAATGCAATTAACAAGGTGCTGAGAGACTGTATCCTGGACATCACCATGCCATTTTTGGATGACCTGCTCAACGATGAACCTCTGGATGGGAGCACATGGCCTTCCTACACGAGCAGAAGCCTCACCAGGCACCGGACTCGGTCACATAGAACAACGTGGGGAATCGACAGAGCTCTGAATCACAAACCAGCAACACTTAGACCTCCTCAAACGTGGATACCTCCCTCAGACTTGTCTCCCTCCTTTTATAGCTCAAGGAGAGAGAGAGGAGTCATTACATGAAGCCATTAAGACAGCCGCTTTCAGTCCCTGATTCTCTCCTCGATCTCCTCTAGTCAATCACCTTTATTCATTTTTCCGTGTAGCCATAAAGGACCAATTAAATCACTCCTATCTAGTAGTCATCAACACTCAAACTAATACTATGTTATTTACGCTTGTTTGTACATAAAGATAGTTTTGTGTGCATCCGTGCACACCCCCGTTCATGCACATCAGGCTCCCTTTCTCCCTATGCACAAAATCCCGCACAACAACTCACTCATGTTTGGCCTCGTCGATCAACTTTGTAACCGGCCTAGTCTGCAGTTGTGTACCCTTTGAGTCGAATGATCGTGTCTGACTTGTATAGGATGTTGAAATCCATCATCCCATGGATGTACCTAAGTACTCTCTTAGCGCAATCGAGATGAACATTTTGAGGTTCCTACATGAATTGGCTAAGAAGACTGACTGAATAACTCAGGTCGGGTCGTGTAATGGGTAGATAGATTAAGCTGATGATCAATTGATGGTATTGAGTCGGCTCACAATCTTCTGTTCCCGAATTGGCATCGAGTTTGAGATTTCGATCGTGACGGGTAGACACAGGTTTGCACTCAGTCATCTTGAAATTATAGGGTAAGTTGAGAATGTAGTGTCATTGAGAGATCAATATCCCAACTGGTGTTCGAATTACTTCGATACCGAGGAAGTAATGGAGCTCGGGCATATATTTCATTTCGAATCTACCAAATAGGAGTGACTTGACCTTAGTAATGTTGGCTAGATCCTTTCCTCCGATGACGAGATCATCCACATACATGATGATGACAATCGGGTTGGTTGACTTGTTTTTTATGTAGAGGGAGTTATCCGAATTTGACATTCGGAAGTCGATTTGGTGAAGATATTGGGTGATCTTTGAATGCCAAGCATGTGGTGCTTGCTTGAGTCTATGCAACGACTTCTTGAGTCGGCAGACTGCTTTCGAGTGTTTGCTCGATTCGAAAGCGAGTGGTTGAATCATGAAGACCTCCTCTTCTAATTCTCCTTGTAGGAAGGCATTCTTTACGTCCATTTGGTGGAGGTGCCACCCTTTTGCAGTTGCGAGAGCAATGACTATCCAAACAATTGTCATCTTTGCCACCGGGGCAAAGGTCTCCTCATAATCAACTCTGTGTGTTTGGGCATATCCCTTCACTGAGAGTTTGGCTTTGAAGCAATTTATCAAACTGTCAGCATTATATTTTACTTTGAAGATCCATCTACAGTCGATTGCTTTCTTATGTGGAGAAAAGGGAATGCGATCCCATGTCTCGTTTTTGTAAAGTGCTTGCATTTCCTTGTTAATCGCTTTGATCCACCATGGATCCTTGGCCGCCTCGGAAATGGTTTCCAATTCTCGGACATTCACCACCTTCATCATAAAGGCATAATGATATGCCATATACTCATCGTAGCCAAATTGGCTAATTGGGTTTTTCTCTCAAGTGGACCGATGGAGCTTGTCGTTTGCCAAATTGAAGTCTTTCTTTTCTCCATTTGTCCAAGTGATTGGGATGTCCAGGCTTTGGAGCTCACTGTCAAGGGAGTGAGTTGACGTGTTGTCGATCGGATCTTTGTATTCCAGCATTTTGGCGTTTCCTTTATCAAAACTCAAACTCGGCCAAGTAGTGCTTTGGTCACTCGGGGGCTCTGGTGGTCCGCTCAACTTTGTGGTAATCGGACTTTCGTCATACTCTGCCTGAGTCAATCTTCGTTTTCTAGCTCTTGGTTGGCCGAATCGGGGCCTAATTTTGTTAGAATCGGAGTTGCCTCTAGTTCATACCAGGATGTTGTCACAGACGGCTAGATGAGGTTAAATACTAAGAGAGAGCGGGGACGTAAGGAAGAGAACAAGAAGGGGATAGAGACTGTCACGGATGAGTAGACGAGGCTCGATTCTAAGAGAGAGAGAGAGAGAGAGAGAGAGAGAACAAGAACTGTATTATGCTTTCGTAACTGGCGTTGTTCACCTTGACTAGGGCCAAGGTGAACCCCTATATTTATACATGTTTGTGGGCTCTACATGTAGTTCCATGTAGAGACTCCTTTTCATGCACAACCTTCTGGAATGTTCTAGCTCTAGAGCTTTCTAGAAGCTTCTAAAATCTCCTACATGTATAATAGATAATCTATGGTAATCTACTATCATAACATGACCATGTGTTAGATGTGTTGGTTAAGACATATCATTTTATCACAATACAATATAGGTCAAGAGTTCGAGTCATGACATGATTGTTGTCATGTCTATGACATTATCCTCCCTCTAAGGCCGCCTCCGAAGATGCCTACCCGGTTTTTGTGGATATTGGTGATGAAATGCATGAACAACATCTGGTGCATTCTCCAAGTGTTGGGTTGGTTCCCAAGTTGCCTTTGAAATGGGATACCCTTTCCATAGGACTAAGTATTGAAGTTGTGGTCGATGCCAATGAGAGTCCAAAATCTTGTCCACCTCATATTCCTCAACTGCAGAAAGCTCGATTGGGGTGGAGGTTGAGAGTATCGCCCAGGAATAGTGGATGGATTATGAAGTTCAAGAAGAGAGGCATGGAATACATTATGAATCCAGAAATGTGGAGGAAGTTCCAGCCAGAAAAGCCCCAATTTCTTGTAGTCCAAATTTCCGCAAGGTTGAGTAGTTTCGACATGGCAACGTAGGAGCCAAACTTGATCACCAACTGCAAAGGTGAATGTCCTGGAGCAATGACGTTTAGCTTGCGCTCTGTACCGGTCCCTTGGAATGATGAGCTCAATAGAGAAATCTTGGTGAATGTCTGCTAAAATACGAGCATGTGCTGACCAAGTTGGCGAAAAATGGGGTGACCCCAACTGAACCATGTAGCTTATTATTATATGTGAACTATGCTAGGGGTAGAAGGTCAATCCAATCATCTTGCTGGTAGTTAAGCGAGCACTGAAGGTATTGCTCCAAAATTTGGTTCACCCGCTCAGTTTGGCCATCGATTTGAGGATGATAGGATGAAGACAAATTCACTGTTGTGCCCAATGTTTGAAGGAGTCTCCGCAAAAAATGAGAGACAAATTGGGGTTCACGATCTAAGGTGACATCGTCAAGGAACCCATGAAGCCGCACCACATTCTTTAAAAATAGATTGGTTGTCGCTTCTGCTAAAATAGTCTTTGCATAGGGGACAAAATGATCCATCTTGGTAAACCGATCTACCATGACGAGCATTGTGCCATATCCATGGACAAGAGGCAAGTTAGTGATGAAATCCATGGAAATTGATGCCCCAAGGCTAGTTGGGAATGGGAAGTGGTTGGAGCAGCCCGTATGGCCTATGGCGAATGGCTTGGGATCGAGCCCAAGTATCACATGGCTTGATGAATTCCTTGACGAACTTCCACGGTTGAGTCCATAAATATCTTCGTGAGATTAATTTGAGTGTCTTTGTAATGCCAAAATGGCCAGCCAAGGGGTCGTCATGACACTTTTGGAGAACTTGAGTTCGACACCGGCCCTCTGGAACATATAAGAGTTGGTCTCGGTAAGGAAATTCCCCCTCGAATCTAAAATGATCCAGGTCATCCTTGCTCTTGGGTTTAGATAGATCAATAAGACCTGCCTTAATGGCATTGGCGAATTTGTGGGTGGAAGTGCTTTGGCTATCTCCTCAAGCAAAGAGTCATCATAGAGCATGCAAGTGGTGAAGAGCTGGAATTGATATGGTTTGAGTAAACATTGAGATTGTTGAGCATAGGCATCATCCATTGGGCTCAACTCGAAATCTGAACGTCATCAAAGAGAATCCGCCTTCATGTTTTGTGCCCCTGGTCGAAAGACAATTTCAAAGTCATAATTGGCTAAGAATGTTGACCAGCGAGCTTGCCTCCGATTCAAAGTACGGGTTGTTGAGAAATACAACTTTTTTTATGATTTGTTATTACCTGAACCCGATGTTGCGCCCTAACCAAATAAGGTCTCCTCTCTGTGAAAGTTGCCACTATAGTAGCGAGCTCCTTGTCGTAGATGGGATAGTTGATTTATGGAGTTGTGAATTTTTGGGAGTAGTACGCCACCAAATGTAGGATGCCATCATCATCAGGTTGGGATAAGATGGCACCAATGGCAAAGTTTGAGGCATCTGCTTCAACTTGAAAAGGCTTAGTGGGGTCGATGTGAGTGTGTGGTGAGTATGAAGGTCTCTCACCGGCCAAATCCGGTTGTAATCTCTTATTCTCCGATTAATCATATTGATATTCGTTGTGTTCTCTCTCAGTGTTTTGGGATTACTCGTTTCTGTTTTCTTAGTCGTTTGCTCGTGATCATTTGGGTCCCTGAGCCCGTGTGCTCGTCATCCAGAATCTAGAGTCAGGTTCGGATCGGAGTGCTATGTAGGCCCGAGTGTCTGTGAATCCATTCGTTAAACTCTCTCTCTTTCTCTCTCTATCACCGGCTCCTTGGTCCGAAGATGTGGGGGAGCGAACTAGCGGAGGCGATGGCGGTAGGTGTAGATTGCCCGGTGAATGCTTGAGAGGGCACGAGCGCGCTTGATAGAGCCATTGAGTCGATAGTTAGCACGATTGGCTGATGCAATAGAAAAGATGCAACGAGCTATGTCGAGGCCTATAAGGCCAAAATGATGATGAGGGATAGTCCAGAAAGACAAACGGTTGGCTGGATTCCCTCCGGTTGTTACACCGAGCATCCACGCTAAGGTGCTTGAAGTGCAAGAAGATTGTCCTGAATGGATGGTTTTCGAGGGACGGCTCCTCGAGAGGTACAACTTCGATGACTCGTTCCAGTTGTCAAGGAAAGAGTTTATGGATTGGGTCGAGTTCCCCGACAAAGGACGGAATATGTCAGCGTTTTTTCAGGAGTTTGAGAAGCAATTCGTGCGACTCTCGACACTGAACCGGACCGTGCTCGATACAAACAAGGTCCTGTTGTTTGTCAAGTCGGTTGACTAGCTCGACTGCGAGAAGGTGGGTCTCCTCTTGGAGATGGATGAAGGGCTCACGGTTGGCTGAGCCGTGGTTAAAAGAGTCTGCAACCATGTCGACAAATAGCGTGATTGGAACGACCATGGAATGTCATTAGCTGGCCTAACTACCGGGAGGAGAGCCGAAGAGATTCCGACTTGCTCAGAAGAAACGAGAAGACGGCTCGAGTTGGGCCCGGTTCCGATCACCATGGTCGAAGGATCAACCGGAGGTGCAACTCTGGAAGAGCTAACAAAGATGGTGCGCGATCTCTAAATCGCGCAAGCCCGGAGAGATGGTGGGGGTCAATTGCATGATTGGCAGCCTCCAAATGACCAAAGGTGCATATGGTGCGATGGTGTCGGCCACATCTGGAGAGATTGCATCCACTTTACCGAGGCGTTGAGTAACAATGTCGTGTACTTGTAGGATGGTAGAGTATACGTGAGCGACACGCGAAGACCCCTCGAGATGAACTTCGAATGACGTGGCATGAAGAGGGTAATGGAGGAAGCCGCGGCCCAAAACACCAAGGCCATACACTACTCGGATTCGGCGGGGTCCGGGTAGGATAAGGAGGAAGCCGTGTGTCCAGGTGCGATTCTGGATTCTGGCCATTGATGCTTGAGGGCCCCTCTGAAGTTCGGCTAAGGAAAGAAGAAGTGGACCACGCGGAGAGGCGGGTCTAGGAGGTCACTGGGTGAAACGATCGGGTTGAGGAAAAAACCGGCTTCATAGAAGTCCTCGTCAGAACTACAAAGTTCTAGTGGAAGACCAACGGGCAAGAAAGGTAGGAGGGGCCAGTCCTTTGAACCGGTACAAGACCTAGAATAGGCCGAGGAAGGAGGATGTCGGTTCGGTCGGCTGACAAGAGAAGGAGAAGGGGAAGTTCCCGATTTTCCGATTGGGCTCGGAAATCGAAAAGACAACAAATAAACCTACGAAAGGTCTTAGAGGAGCGGATCCTCGATAGTCAAGTGGAATTCACCTTGCGAGAAGTGCTTGGGATAGCGAAGGAGTTCCATGATGACATCGTTGATCTAGGGAATGGGAACAGGCTGTGAACTGAGCCAGAAGCGGAAAGGCTGGTCGAGGTGAGGATGACGTTGATTGACAAAGTGGTGGTAAAAGATGATTATGTCGACAATGACTACATGAAGTGTCACAGGGTGAGGGCAACAATAGAGACATTGGTTTAGGTCGGCGACATCAAGGAGCTGGTGGTGGCGTTGATCGACCATGGCTCAGAGATCAACTTGATGTCCATGGAATTCTATAAAAAGGGGATGTGGCCGATTAACACCAAGCACGAGTGGAAGATACTCTCGGCGACCTCAACCACAGAGGAGCTACAAGGAGGGTGCCCGAATGTTCGGGTGAAGGTCGGTAACGTCCAGATTGACCAACACTTCTTTGTGCATGAATCCTCCTCTGATCTGGTCATCTTCGGTGAACCTTACATTACGGCGGCTCGGATGGAGACCAAAGTGCTGGACAACGGTTTAGGGTTTATCGTGACACTCTCGACAAGGACGGTCAAGAGGATTTTTTAAGAGGGCAATCAAGGCGTGGGGCTGCGATAGTCCGGACAACCGGGAGAAACCCCACACCTGTATGATAGGTAGGAAATGTTTGCTCTCTTGAAATGGAGGTTGTACCATAACTGGCGTCGGTAGCCGGAAAAAAAGACGGATCGAAAAAGGCTTGAAGGAATGGGGGCCCTTGGGCCCCGACCACGAGATCAATTGCGTTGTGGATGCGGTCTCATTCAATGATATTCTCAGGAAGATTGAGAGGGCAGTCGAAGAGGATCTGAGCGAAGTCCGGATGATTCCGGTCAAATCGGTTGAGATATACAAAGTCATCGCGGACTTTGGGAGAATGGTCGTATTGGGTCGGACTGCCCGAGTTGATATGAAGTATAAGAATGTGGACCGGAAGGTGAGGCCAGTCATGGCTCCCTTACCGGAGGACATCAGGGAGCAGATGAAAGGGGTCGCGACTGGCCCAAGTTTGCAAGATTTGGCTGGCTTAGTACACCGGTTCACCGACGAAACTCTACAGAAGCTAAAGATCAGTGGGGGTGGCTTTCTACTACAGGTAGAGGAGGACCGGTTTCGGAGGATGCTTGAGAGGCACAGGAAAGCCTTTGCATTCTCACTGGGGGAGATCAGGTGCGTTGACCCGACCATCATTGAACCAATGGTAATATTCACGGTACCTCACATACCATGGAACCTGAAGATCATTCCGGTGTCGAGGGATCACATTCCAAAGTTGATGGAGTTGCTCAAAGACAAAGCGAGGATGAGGATTCTCGAACCGTTGAGTACCCCTTATTCAAATCAGTGGTTCACATTGCCGAAGAAGTACGACACGCAACACTTCATCCAAGACCTACAACTTGTCGGAATGCATGAGTTGGGCCGACAATCGATGAGTTCGTGAAGGCCTTCACTAGAAGGTTGATATACTCGGTCGATGACTTATACTCCGGGTATGACTAGTTCTAAATAGCCGTGGAGAGTAGGGACATCACGACAATGCGGACCCCCCTCAGCTTAGTTCGGATGTGTACCTTTCTGCAAGAAGGAATGAATTCGGGGGCACATGTGGTGAATGTTTTGAAGAAAGGGCTAAGGAATTGCATCTTGAACATCACAATGCTAAGGAATTGCATTTCTGGATGACATCCCGATTAAGGGATGTCCGGAGGACGCAAAGGAAGAAACGACCACATGGCCGATTGCGAGAAGATATTGGACCGGCTAGAAGGCGTGTGGCTCACCTTCTCCGGGGAGAAGTCAATGTTCGAACAATTGGAGGTCCTGGTGGTCGGACACCTATCCGGGCCATACTATTGGAAACTATCTCCAGCGAAGGTAGAGGCCATCTCGGTGATGAAGGAAGAGTGTAGGTTGGTCATGGAGGTTTGACGGTTCCTTCGAGCATGTGCCTTCTACAACATCTGCATTCCCCATTATGCACATGTCGTCGAGCCACTCTATGGCTTGTTGAAGAAAGGGAGAAAATTTGAATGGGGTGAAGAACACTCGGAGGTGATTCAACAACTAAAGGGGATGCTGACGACGGCACCGGCTCTCCAGAAAGTCGTGTATAGGACGGACACTCCGATCTAGGTGACGGCGGATACGAGTCTAACCGGAATTGGGTGGGTGGTCAACTAGGAAGACGAAAACGGAACGTGATTCGTCATCTGATTCGATGCAAATGTCCTAAGCGAGTGGCGCGAGGATAAGCCCGAGTTAAACATGAACTATGGGGTATTGTTTCGGTGGTAAAGGCTAGCAAAGATTACTTGATCAGGACGGAGGTAATTATCGAGTCAGATTGCCCCCCAATTATCAGGATGGTTTCCGGATGTGCGACCCTAGACTTGGTGATGCTCAGGTGGATCGCGTACATCAAGTCCCTGAACCCGGAGATTCGGCACATCTCTGTTAAAGACAACTCCATGGCCGATATGCTATTAGGAGCACGGTGTCGCAGTAATCCGCGAGTATGTGTCGAAAGGGGTGGGACCACGGGGGTCTCAGAAGAGGAAGAGATGTATGTCGGGAGACCGACCCTCTCCAGTCCCGGCAGCACCGGCTGTGGTGCAAACCGGAATGATTCTAGACGCGTACCAGAGGTTATCAAACACGAGAGAGGGAGGGAGAGAGAGAATACGTGCAACACCAACTCAACGCACGCTACTTATGTACAGAAAGGGAAAGAATAAACTCCAAAGATGCAGACACAGACACAAATGCGCAGAACTTGACTATATATGTACAAGAGTAAGATACAACCCCAGTTTTGAGCCGGACCAGGGTAGGTTACATTACAACAACAGTTTGCTGCCAAGTTGCCGATCGGGGAGCTCTCAGTCTCGTCGCACCGAGTGGGGTCTTGTACAGGAGACAAGGTAGAAGCCTAAAACCCTTAAGACATATGAGCTCCTAACCAGACAAAACCCTAAACAAACACGAAGACTCAACCCACACGACGAAGAAGAAGAAGAAGAACTCGAGGAACCCTAACAGAAAACAAGAAAGTAAGAAGAAGAAAGAGTATCATACCTTGGACCTAATGGTACGCCCTCCTAACTCCAAATGGGCAACCCCTTCACAAGAGACCCCTCCCTTCATTTTATAGCCCCTTAGGGAGGGACGCTACAATGTGGGATAAATTCTCCCCCTTATTCTTCTATACGCCATTTTCCTACTATACCCGGTTCATCCCGGTTTCACACCAAAGCCGGAAATCTTCACGACATCCACCCCCACCAAAGCGCACATCTAACGGTATGTGCCATGAAAGGAAAAGGTAAGAGATTTTGGTGACGGCGATCAACTAGGTTCTCCACCGTCCCGGCACCCAACCGCCCTGCCGGTTTCCTACTAACCGTCTCCTCGTCCCGAGCACCTCAATGCACATGGAATTCGCCCATGTGCCGGATCTCTCTTCTTCATCGACCATCGCCTTCAAAGCCTCGTATGCTTCCCGGACCAAGGTTTCGACATCAAGCTTTGCCGATCCTTCTTGTTGCATGCCCGCCTCATGCCGTGATGACACGCCATCGCGTGTTATCTTCCTTTTTCCTTTCGCGGACCGCTCCTCATCCAACCGTCGGCATACTCGTTCGACTTCCGACAAGTCCTCGGTAAGGCCATTTGCTCCATCATCGTCTTCGAGCTCAATTCCGATGGCCTCCCATTCCGCTCGGCCGATCGATCTAACGAACAATAGGACTTTGTCCACCCCCACCAGTCTTTGATCCCACTCCAGAAGCCGAGCAAGCCGCCACCCAAACTCTCGGAACACCTTCGTTGTGCCCTGGTGGGCCTTCACCGATGCAACCCACTGGTCGAAGTCGCGTCGTCCCCGACTCTTCCGCCGTCCTCCGTATGGCTACAGCAGCGCCTCTTCAAAAGCCTCCCACAAACTATTAGCTTTTCGGAGTTCCTTTACTTCTACATGCATACGGACAGCAACGACCCGACAGAAGAACTCCAGCCTCAACGCCTCGTCTACGCTTCGCACCTCCATTTCTGCATTGTAGGCTTCCAACTAGAATGGGACTTTGTCCCCATTGAAACGGCCGACTCTTTCGACCACTCGCTCAATAGCTTGTTGTGCCCCTTCTCGTCTCATCGTCACTCGTCCGAACTCCTTCACCACTTCTTCCACCATCTCCGTGAAGTCCTCGTCTTCCAACTCCATTCTTCCCGACTGCCCTTTCATGTCGGGTTCACCAAAGATGTCGCGGTATTCCGCGAGTATGTGTCGAAAGGGGCGGGACCACGGGGATCTTTGACGAGGAAGAGATGAATGTCGGGAGACTGACCCTCTCTGGTCCCGGTTGCACCGGATGTGGTGCAAACTGGAACGATTCCAGACGGGTACCGGTGGCTATTGAACACGAGAGAGGGAGAGAGATAGGGAGAGAGATAGAGAGAGAGAATACGTGCAACACTGACTCAACGCACACTACTTATGTACAGAAAGGGAAAGAAGAAACTCCAAAGACGCAGACATAGACACAAATGCGTAGAACTTGACTATATATGTAGAAGAGTAAGATACAAACCCGGCTTCGAGCCGGACCAGGGTAGGTTAGGTTACAATAGTAGTCTGTTGCCAAGTTGCCGATCGGGGAGCTCTCGGGCTCGTTGGCCGAGCGGGGTCTTGCACAGGAGACAGGGTAGAAGCCTAAACCACTTTAGACATACGAGCTCCTAATCGGACAAAACCCTAAACAGACATGAAGACTAAACCCACATGACGACGACGAAGAAGAAGAAGAGCTCGTGGAACTCTAACAGAAAACAAGTAAGAAGAAGAAACAAAGAATATCATACCTTGGACCTAATGGTATACCCTCCTAACTCAAAATGGGCAACCCCTCCACAAGAGACCCCTCCCTTCCTTTTATAGCCCAAGGAGGGAGGGACGTTACCATGTGGGATATATTCTCCCTCTTATTGTATACACCATTTTCCTAGAATACATGTGCACATGTTGCACATTGCCGACTTGCCCATTCCATCACGGTTTCACACAAAAGCTGGAAATCTTCATGACAACGGTTCGAATAAGAGGACGACATGGTATCGGAAGACGAAGAAGTCCAAGTGGACTTCTTCGAGTCGGCTCGGATGTCGGCAACTAAACGAGGTGCTCCGTCCTTGAACGTGTTCGACGAGGACAACTATGACAGGGAGTTCCTTCTAATCGGAAGGTTCCTAAGCACGATGGTGTTGGATGTAGTGTGGACGAAGGAAGAGACCGGTCGAATCCGGAAGATGGCCTACAAGTTCTTCTTGCAAGACGGTAAGATATGGTGGCATCCAAAGAAGCGGAACGACACACCACTCCGGGTGGTGGCGCGGATAGAAGAACAATCTGTGTTGATGTTGGAGTTTCACGAAAGTCTATGGTCCAGACATCAGAGTACATGGGCCACATTAGAAAAACTCAAGGAGAGGTACTAGTGACTTGGAATGTATCGCGATGTGCACCACTTCATGACGACATGCAAGAGCTACCAAGTGCATTCCAGAATCCGGTATCAAGATGAGTTACACCCGACCTACCCAACAACCACTCACTTCAAGTGGATGGTCGACCTGGTGAAGATGGCAATGGGGGTAGGGCAGATGAGGTACGTGGAGCTTGCGAGAGAGAACCTGATGATCCAGGTCGAGGGTTGGTCCTTAACGACCAAGACAACTACCGCGGTATGTCGGTTCCTTATCGAAGATGTGGTTTGCCAGTATGGGTGTATCTGGAAGATAGTGGTCGACTAAGGGGAGATAGACGCGCAAGAAGTCGAGGAGTTGTTCAACCGAGTAAGGGTCAAGCTTTCCCTCACAACAACATTCAATCTGGAGGCAAACAGAAAGGTCGAAAGAGGGCACGGTTTGATCGTCAAGGCAATAGTGCGGGCATGCAACACATGAGTAAGTAACCAGTCGATACTTCTACCTTATCGGCTATGGGCCAACCGGACTATGCACAATTTGGTGACTGGATACATGCTAGTTGAACTCATGTTTGGGTAGAAGGCAATTATGCCGATGGAGAGAATGATACTGTCGTGGATGGCGATCGACTTGTCGGACGAGTGCCATTGAAAATGCAATGTACCACTTAGCTGAGCTTGATGGGACGAGGATCACAGTATAAGTTGCGGGGAAGCGGATAAAGGCCTTCAAGAAACGACACGACACGACGCGGAACCGGTAGAGGTCGAAAGCGCAGACAAGGATGGAGAGTCAGATAAGGATCGGATCGATGAATCTATTGGTATATTTGTTTATCCAACACAACTTTTGTAGTTCTTATGATTTTATAATACCAAGGCGTATCTTTTTGAAAAAAAGAGAGGATCGGATCGACGACGGCACCACTTCACTACTTGACACATGTTGGAGGTCTTGAAATATCGGTCCCTCTAGATGGGGGCTGGTCGAGCCGGATTGGAGGAGCCAGAGGAGGAAGCCAGATCAGATGGATCCGGAAGGATTGCCGAAAGCCGGACCAGATGGAACCGGAAGGAGTTTGGTCGGATCCGGTATGAACCATGAAGAGAGACAGATTTATAAATATGTTTCTTATGGGCCGTTGAGGCCACATTTGTAAATAGTCAGTAATTTATATAAGTATAAACATAACTAGGGTAAATGGTTATAGTAATAGTTGTAGTTATTGTTGTGTTGCATAGAGAGAGAGAGAGAGAGAGAGTATTTTCTGTTGTAACTGCCGGTTGGCGAAGATAGAGCTCAAGGTCATTGCCTCCGAGACTCATATTGTAGTATCTTTCTCCCATAGTGATAGTTGGAGTCTGTGGGATCCCGTGGTTTTTCTCGATTAGGGTTTTCTACATTAACGTCTAGTGTTGTCTCGTTTGATTGTGTAAGTGCATAGAGAGAGAGAGTATTTTCTGTTGTAACTACCGGTTGGCGAAGATAGAGCTCAAGGTCATTGCCTCCGAGACTCATATAGTAATAGTTGTAGTTATTATTGTGTTGCATAGAGAGAGAGAGAGAGAGAGAGAGAGAGAGAGAGAGTAGGGAAAATGGTTATAGCAATAGTTGTAGTTATTGTTGTGTTGCATAGAGAGAGAGAGAGAGTATTTTCTGTTGTAACCGTTGGTTGGCGAAGATAGAGCTCAAGGTCATTGCCTCCGAGACTCATATTGTAGCATCTTTCTCCCATAGTGATAGTTGGAGTCTGTGGGATCCCATGGTTTTTCTCGATTAGGGTTTTCTACGTTAACATCTGGCGTCATCTCGTTTGACTGTGTAAGTGCATTGATTTATTTCTTGTTAATCTTCCATTGGCACTTGGAACTTGCTTGTGGTCGAGCATGTTTTCCAACGATATTGTATCAGAGCAAACAACAAAGGAAAGAGCATGGAAGATCCATTCGGCGGCATGTTCAAGCTCATTGGCTCCAACTACTCAGTGTGGAAGTCGAAGATGAACCCGACATGCTAGTGGTTAAAGATCTCTGGCTACTAGTACAGTTCGGGGACAAAACACCAGACAAGCTTGATGCATCAACATGGGAGGTGATGCACATGAAGATGAGAACCTACATTAGATGCTTCATCAACATGAGCCTATATAACAACTTCAATGAGGAGAAGAAAGCTCACGAGCTCTGGGAGAAGATAGGCATCATGTTTGAGAACAAGAATGTTGTTAATCAAGTTTAGGTATTTCGGAAGTTAGTGAGACTTAGATATCAAGACGGTTCCAGCATGGTAGAGCACATGAAGGCCTTCCAGGGGCTTATAAATCAAACAACCTTGTTGGAAGTACCTCTAACAGACGAGGTACTCACGTTGTTGCTGCTCGGTTCCCTCCCGGATAGTTGGGAGACATCAATTGTCACTTTGGGCAACGCCGAGCAAGAAGGGAAACACCTATCCCTAGCAAGGATAAAATCAAGCTTGTTGGATGAAGAGGCTCATTGGAAAGACAACGAAATGATCTCCGACCCAAAAACCCTAATTACCGAAACTGACGTACATCGAGGAAGAGGCCGGAATCGGAGTCCTCAGAACTGGGACAAATGGGGACATGGTCGAAGTTAAGGGGGAGGCCTATGTGCTTCTATTGTGGGAAGCCCGGCCACCTACAGAAGAATTGCCGACACTTCAGGAAGGAGAAAAGGGGAGCCAACAATGCCAACTCAAAGAAGGGTCCAGACGGAAAGAGTTCAGATCAGAAAGGAACATCGCCAATCACGACAAGTGTTAGCACCTTTGGACGGAGACGCACCATAGAGAGTATGGACCGGTAAAGACGTGTCTTACCGACACTTGAAGTTGTTCGGCTGCCTTACCTACATACATGTAGCAAAGGACAATGCAGCAAAATTGGATCCCAAGTCCTGGCCATGCATATTCCTTGGGTATGGGGATGATGAGTTTGGCTACCGAGTGTGGGATAAGAACATTGTTGACAAGAGTCAGAGAAGAAGACAATGGATTCCGAGTTGACTGATAGAGATCGATTGAAGGATATAAGAACCCATCCGGCTGGAAGTCGGATGACACTCGATGAACTGGCCGGTTCCAGACAAGGAACCGAATCGACGAAAGAAGATCTGGACACTGAAACCGAACAAGATCTTGAACCAGATTTAGATGAAGAACTGGCCGGTGTCAGAGAACGAAGGAAGAAGATATCCTCTCAGGGAGAGAAGAGCCCCCAGATATTTCCAAAAGAAGAGCATGTTTTACTAACTGACATGGGGGAGCCGGAAAGCTTTGAAGAAGCAAAGAAAGACACCCACAACTACAAGTGGTTAACTGCCATGCAGGATGAGATGGATTCCCTACATGAGAACCACACATATGAACTAACAGAGATGCCGAAAGCAAAGAGAGTGCTTCGGAACAAGTGGGTGTACAAGTTGAAACTGGGAGACGCCGGAAATCCACCGAGGTTCAAAGCCCGCATTCTGGTGAAGGGATTCTAGCAGAAGAAAGGAGTGCATTTCGATGAGATTTTTGCCCTGGTAATCAAGATGACATCCATCAAGACGGTGTTGAGCATAGCAGCAAGCATGGACGTCGAGTTCGAACAACTCGATGTTAAGACGAAGTTCCTTTATGGGGGCCTCAAGGAGGAGATTTACATGCACCAACTAGAGGGATTTGTCAAGAAAGGAAAGGAGAATCTAGTGTGTCGGTTGAAAAAAGCTTATACGGACTAAAGCAAGCTCCCCAACAATGGTACTAGAAGTTCGAATCCTTCATAACCGACCAAGGATACCACAAGACGCAGGCCGACCACAATGTGTTCGTGAAGAAGTTTGATGGAGGAGACTTCCTAATCCTTCTACTATATGTGGATGACATGTTGATCATTGGACGAGACCATATCAATGGATCTTCACAAGGGTGAACTACCTGTCATCCACTTTCTCCCGTAACCACTGATACCGCCTCTATAAACACTCAATCATCTTTTGCTCACTTGGAGGCAGAAACTCTGGCTTCTGGATGGAAACAATCTCTCTTCTAGCTTGGTCTAATTTAGAGACATCCAGAGATGGCTGGTGGTGCGAGTTCTTGTCAAGACGGCAATGGATTTCATGATGAGCATGTGAGAGAACGAGAGGAAGAAGAGATCTATTTGAAGCATAGAAGAAGAACAGAGAAAGAAGACACGAGGAGAGCAACCATGGTGTCTTCAAAGAAGAAAACATGCATATATGACCTCATCATCATAGCTTCTCTCTCTTCCATTTTCAGTACTTTCCTCTGATCATCATCATCGCTCAATGGCATCTAGTGTCAAAATCCATGTGTTCTCATCCCAATCCCCATACCACTTGCCACGAGGCAAATCTATTCCATGTTAACTTCCTGCAGCTTCATGAAATGCAGACGAAAAACATTATTTTCGGATTGCCGAAATTTAGTGACCGGAACGGCCAAGTATGCGAAGCCTGCCAACTCGGGAAGCAAGACCGACTTCCATTCCTCAATGAGCGTAATCGGAGTCAAAATCCGCTCAATGTGATCCATTCAGATTTATGGGGACCATCACAGAACGTGAGCCTCAGAGGAACCCGTTACTTCGTAACCTTCATTGATGGCTTCACTCGGCACACTTGGGCGTACATGATCGTGAAAAAGAACGAAGTCTTTGCATGTTTCCAGAAGGTAAACAACCTTGTGGAAAGGGAAATCAGGCGAAAAATCAACTATCTAAGGTCCGAGCGCGGGAAGGAGTACTTCTCCGACCAATTCTCGAGTTATCTACAGAAGGAGGGAATTTGATGTGAATTCTCGTGTAGATACATCCCACATCAGAACGACGTTGTCAAGAGGAAGAATCGGACAATAGAGGAGGTGGCAAGGGCAATGCTTGAAGAGAAGCATTTGCCGAAGTTCTATAGGGCTGAAGTGATCAGACCAACCGTCTACCTCCATAATCAGACATTTGCCAATGGAGGAGTGTCGCCACATGAGTTGTACTTCAAGAAGAAGCCGAACTTGGCACGCTTGAGAGTTTTGAATAGCATCGCATATGTGCATGTGCTGATTGAGAAATGGAGGAAGCTAGACGCCAAAGCCTAGAATTGTATCCTGGTTAACCCCTGAACTAAACAAGCTCACGTAAGTTGTGATGTTGTGTTCAACAAGTCCGCGTACTGGTACTTGCCTTCGCCTTCAACCCCTGACGACTCCATTTCGATCCTTGATGAAGAGGTCAACGAGGGTGAAATGCCTCAGAACGAAGGAGACATCAGAGCTCTTGCAGAGAGTCTGATCACATTCAGGTTAACTGGGCCAAATGAACGGTTGAGTCGGCATGACCAGTCAAACATAGAGCCAGCGAGTAGTGGAGACTCGGCCGTGCATCGCGCCGAAAGCCGATGAGATGGTTTACCCGCAAAGAGAAAAAAGACACTAATAAAGACGAGTCAGATCAAAGCAAATCTGACCCTGAGAAGAACGAAGATGGACATCCGCAAATGAAGTCCGCGTCAGCCAGGAGGGCCTCAACATCGGCTAATGAGCAATTACGCCGATCTACCCCCTAGAAGAATCCCGTGGTGTGGTTCGGATACAACGAGTACATGGCACATCATTATGCGTACATGACGCGAGTGGCAAAAGTGTGTGAGCCGGAGAGCTATGTAGAAGCGGAGAAGGATACAAATTGGTGTGCCACAATGGAGAAAGAGATGCACACATTAGCGGAAAATGAAACATGCGACCTGGTTGACGCACCGAAGGGTGTAAAGCCGATTGGATGCAGGTCAAGTACAACACTGACAGCTCGGTGAACCGCTACAAGGCCCAGTTAGTGGCGAAGGGATACGCACAGCAACACGACATCGACTACAATGAGATCTTTGCTCCGGTCGCGAAGATGACAACCGTATGTGTCCTGCTTGTGGTATCCATGGTAATGGGGTAGCATTTACATCAGATGGATGTAAAGAATGCGTTCTTGCAAGGAGAACATAGGGAACAGGTGTACATGTTACAGCCCCCGGATTTCAGTCTGGAAAGAACACCTTGGCTGTATGCCAACTGAAGAAGTCCCTCTACGAACTAAAGCAAGCCCCGTGTGCATGGAACGTGAAGATCACGCAGCTCCTATGTCGGATGGGGTTTGCGACGTACAAATCAGACTCTTCATTGTTCGTCTGGCAAGTTCGACATGGACGAGTTAGTATATTACTTTATGTTGATGATTTAGTTATCGCCGACGCCGACCTAAATGAAATCAGTCACGTAAAGTCCCACCTCGCGGCATCATTCAACATGGAGGACCCAGGGAACCTTCAGTACTTCCTAGGTGTTGAGAGTCGAACTCAACTTCTCATAGATAGGTTTCACACTAGCTCATGGACATGTTGGGCTAGTTTTGTAAATAGTAAAAAGGTCACTTGCCCTAGCTTAGTTGGTATATAAACCAATGCATTGTAACTTAGTGAGTTGGATGTTTTATTTTTTATGTATTTTGGTTAATATACAGTTTTTCCATATTTGTCTCAAGAGCTCTCTCTCTCTCTCCCTTTGTTGCCACACACACACACATACACTCTCAATAATCTTCCGTTGCATTGCAATCACTGTTGCCTTCATTTCGTTACATGGTATCAGAGCTTGGGGTTGCCTGATCAAGCATTTTCGACTGTGTTGTGTTGCACGTTGACGATCAACAGAACCGGCCCATCGACAGAGAAAAAATCACCATGAATACTGAAATGGGAAGCACTCTTCCTACTGAGAAGCTCAACAAAATGAACTTTGCATCTTGGGAATACAAGATGCATCAATACCTTGTCGAACAAGGCAACTGGAGCTACATCGAAGGAGCTCACAAATCACACCCCAACCCAACACACGCCGACTATCCCGCGTGGGAGCAGGCCGCAAGCCGTGTGTTGTATTGCCTCGCATCATGCGTTCAAGATCATATTTTTGGCTACATTCGAGAGGCTAAAACGCCGAAGCAGGCGTGCGAAAATCTCAAGAAGTTTTCGTAGCCAATACGGCCACATGAAAGCTCCAACTTTGACAGGAGCTGAACAATCGTCAACAAAGGGACATGTCAATCGGCAACTACACCTTAAAGATCAAGGAGTTGTGCGATGCCCTTGGATCGATCAATGTTAACATTGATGACGAAGAGATGGTGCAGATATGCCTTGGTGGCTTGGCGCCGCGTTTTGGCACAATAAGATCAGCAGCCGTTCTCGCGAGAGAGAATCCTCCCTCCTTTTTTTTATCTCCAATCATTGTTGCTAATCGAAGAGAATCACATGTGTCAAAGGAACAACGCGCATGAAGGAAAAATTCTATATTCAAACTTCGATGGAGGAAGAGGACAAGTCGCGAAAGGAGAGGTCGATTCGGCCAAGGTTGACACAACCAAGAGCGTAATTCCCACCAATGGCAAGCGGACAGAAACAGCCCTAGAGAGTTCGGCGAAAGGGGGAGTCATCATGCCGGACCGAGCAACCATAGGAACCCAGTTGAATGCGGGTACTACGGAAAACCCGGACACTATGAAGAGGAATGTTGAAAGAAGAAGCGTGAGCAAGGCCGACAACTAACAAATTACGCCACGAACTCCGACTACAGCGACCGCGGTGGGATGTTCATAATGAAGCACGAAGGGCGCTCAATGTCCGCATGTGCATCAACTACCGCTTCCACTCTAAACAACGTATGGTTTGTCGATTCGGGAGCATCCAATCACATGACGTCCCATGAAGATTGGTTTCGGGAACTACGGAAGCCCGAACATCCCGGATATGTCAAAACAGGAGATGACACGACTCACCCAATACAACATATTGGGAACATCCCATTCGGAAACGACGACGAACAGACCTACCTCAAGAACATGTTGCATGTCCCCACTATTATGAAAACCTGGTCTCGGTTGGCCAGATTTTCGAACAAGGAATGCAAGTACGCTTCAATAACGACGGGTGCTTCATTGAAAAAGACGATCAAGTCATAGCTCACGGCCGTCGTGAAGGCCGTATGTTCATTCTCGAATCAAGCGAGGTAAAGTCGGCCATGTTTGCAAAGGGCCAGAAAGTCGAAACCAAATTGAAACTGTGGCACAAGAGAATCAACCACATCAATCGGCCACATCACTCTCGAACTTTACGGCGAAGGAGATTACAGGCGTATACGAAGCATGTCAGTTCGGAAAGCAACGTCGTCACCCATTCCCTAAAGAGCAGAATGTGAGCAAAGGAATCCTGGATGTCGTACATTCAGATGTGTGGGGACCAGCCCAAACAGCAACATTTGGCGGATGCCAATACTATGTCACGTTCATTGACGACTTCTCCAAGAACACCTGGATCTATCCGATGAAGTAGAAGAGTGAAGTGTTCAAGCACTTCTAGACATACAAAGCCGAAGTTGAAAAAACTATGGGTCCGCATGTACGTTGTCTTCGATCAGATGGCAACAAAAAATATTTTTCAGATGAATTTACGGCATATCTCCGAAAAGAAGGAATCCGACAAGAGTTCTCATGTCGAAACACGCCTCAGCAAAACGGTGTAGTAGAGTGTAAAAATTGCCATGCAGTAGAAGTCGCACGAGCCATGATGAATGAGAAGAACCTGCCGAAATCATATTGGGCAGAAGCGGCAAATACGGCCATATATCTCATGAACAGGTGCACAACCTCGGGAGTACACGATATAACTCCGCATGAGAAGTTCTTCGGAAAGAAGCCAGACTTGTCACATGTCCGACTTTTCGGTTCTATCGCCTACATACATATTCCCGACGACACACAGCAAAAGCTTTCCCAAAGTCGGAGAAATGCATTCTCGTAGGATACTTACTTGAACAAAACGGGTACAAATGCTACAACCCATCTACCCGTAAAGTTCGAACAAGTCGAGACGTAGTTTTCGACGAATACGCATTCTCATACGCACCAGAGAATACTTCGACTCCAACCCCGCTCAACGCGTATGACACCGAAATAAAAATAGAAGATGAGGATCAGCTCACATAGATGTTAGAAGACAACCCCATTACGACACGTCTGAGTGGCTGGACGAAGGGAAGGTGAAAATGCGGGAATATGAAGATCAGGAAGAGACCACGATGCTTCACTCTCTTGACAATGAATTTGAAAACTTGACATCCGCATAGATGGAGCGAAGAAAGCCACACTCCCCACGGATCAAGAGCTACGCCGATCTACACGTGAAAAGAACCCTGTAAACCGCTACGGCTTTGACGAGTACATGACGTATCACTACGCTTTTATGATGAAAGTAGCATCAGTACAGGAACCGGAAATGCTTTTTGAAGCCGCAAAGGATCTGCGATGGGTCGACGGGATGAATGAGGAGATGAAAGTCTTATGCAAGAATGAGACATGGGATCTCGTTCCTCTCCCCCTGAACAAGAAAGCGATACTTCTCTTTACATTCGAAATGACTCGGAAAGCCCGATCATCATCATCCTATACATGGATGACTTGGTCATCGGAGGAAAGGATCTCGCCGAGATCAACAAAGTCAAAACACTTCTCTCCGGCAGATTCGAAATGAAAGACATGCACGAACTCCATTACTTCCTAGGCATTGAATTAATTCGGACACCAGTGGGATAATGATCTCACAATGGCACTACATCCTCAACTTACTCTACAAGTTTGGAAGGACCGAGCGCAAGCCTATGTCTACCCCTCTCGATCGTAACCTAAAGATAGACGCAAATTCCGGAACCGCTGAGAGCGAGCCGATTCAGTATCGACAACAGATCGGTAGTTTGATGTATCTAACCATTACGCAACCCCCGACCTCAGTTATTCGGTCGGCCTACTGTCATGATATGGCAAGACTCGAACCCATGACCTTATGCTACATGGGTCGAGCTCTTGAACATTAGACCATACATTGTTATACATAAAATATTATTATTTTCATTTATGTTTTATTATAGGAAATTGATGTATATTCCAGATTTCTCTGGAACATTCTAGAAACTTCAGGAGTACTCCTGAGAACACTATAAAAGGAGGCACAAGGCATTATTTCAAACCAAATCGGTTCAACGCCAGTCTTCAGCCTCCTAGCTACTATTGTATACTCTCTTCGCATAATATATATAATTTATCATCATTCTCTCTCACCCTTTCTCTCTCTCTATCTCTCTCTCTCTCGCTCACTCTTTCCTTCTCTCGAGAGTTCTACATCTCTCTTATACTAATCCTCATCTTTTAGTACTAATTCCTTCTCTGTCTTAGTACTGATCCTGACAGTTTGAACCGATTGTGGTTGGAGGCGCACAATCCAATAGTGGATTGGTGCAACCGCTCGATCACATTTAGCAAACCAAGATGCTCGTGCAAAAGTATGAAGGTAAATTCAGTTTCCTATCCTTCGGAGACGGTCGACTCCGAATGGACTACCCCATCATTGGTCCAGGATGGGTTTGTTTGTGGCGCCATTTCTAACACACTCCATGTTATTCCCGAAAAATACCAACACTTCTCTGACGTATTTGAAAAATGTAATGTTGATCGTTTGCCTGAACACCGGCTCTACGACTGTCCGATTGATCTTCAAGAAGTTGCGTGTCCACCCTTTGGTCCTCTATATGCATTGTCTGCCCCAGAGTTGAAGGCCCTTCATGTGTATCTCTATGAGAACCTCGAGAAAGGATTTATTAAACCTTCTAAGTCACCAGCCGGGGCCCTCATTTTATTTGTGAAGAAGAAGGACGGTTCTCTACGCTTATGCGTCAACTACCGAGGCCTCAACAAACGCACTGTGCGCAACCGCTATCCGCTACCTCTGATCCCCAAACTCCTTGATCGGCTCCGAGTTGCACGTGTCTTCTCCAAAGTTGATCTGTGTGGAGCATACAATCTAGTACGCATCAAGCCGGGGGATGAATGGAAAACCGCATTTCGAACACAGTATGGACATTTCGAATACAAGGTAATGCCTTTTGGTCTTACTAACGCTCCCGTAGCTTTTCAACATATGATGAACGATATATTCCGGGAATATCTTGATCTTTTTGTTGTCATTTACCTCGATGATATTCTCATTTTCTCGCCAAACATGGAGGAGCACACTCGCCAAGTCCGATTAGTTCTTGCCAAACTTCGCGAGCATGGCCTTTATGCCAAAGCCGAGAAATGTGAGTTCGACCGTACCTCGATCGAGTTTCTGGGCTACATCATCTCGCCCACTGACATCACCATGGATATGAAGAAGGTCTCTGTCATTCAAGCGTGGGCGACTCCAAGGCGACTTAAAGATGTGCAATCCTTCCTCGGCTTCGCGAATTTTTACTGTCGCTTCATCAAGGGGTTTTCCACCCTAGCACAACCTCTTATCGCTCTCACCCATAAAGGCACTCCATTTTTATGGACCTCGGAGGCGCAAAATGCATTCGACTCACTCAAACACGCATTCATCACTGCCCCGGTATTGCTACATGCCGACCCCACAAAACCCTTCCAAGTCGAAACCGATGCCTCTGACTTTGCCATTGGCGCCATCTTATGCCAGGCAGATGACAACAACCTGATGCACCCAGTGGCTTACTATTCCTGAAAATTTACGGCATCCGAAATCAACTATCCCATTTACAACAAGGAGCTTGCTGTTATCATTGCTGCCTTTGAAGAATGACGGCCCTACTTGGCCGGCGCACAACATCGTGTCCAGGTAGTGACTGATCATAAAAATTTAGTTTATTTTTCCAGCACTTGTACTTTGAATCGAAGGCAGGCCCGTTGGTCGACATTTCTCGCTGACTACGATTTTGAGATTGTATTTCAACCTGGTGGCCAACATGTGAAGGCTAATGCCCTTTCTCGCCGAGCTGACCTTGCACTCCGCCCTGAGGATGCTACTTATGCTCAACAACCTAGACGTTTGTTGAAACCCGACCAATTGCATCTTTTTGCCACTTGTATGTTGCAGGATGATTCTTTACTCCAACAAATCACTGATGCATCCAAGACCGATGCTTTCGCCAATGAGATTCGAGATAGTCTGCAAAACCCCTCCAACGCGACCAAAAGGAAGGAACTTGACACCTTCACCATACAAGAGGGTTTGTTGTTCCGAGATCATCTCTTATACGTCCCAGAGGGCCCATGTCACACCTGGATGTTGCGGGAATGCCACGATGACCCACTAGCAGGTCATTTTGGGGTCGCGAAAACCTTCAAGATAATCTCTCGGGGGTATTGGTGGCCACAACAATGGAAGTTGGTCAAATAATACATAAATATTTGTGAGGTTTGTGGTCGCTCCAAAGCCATTCATCATCGGCCACACGGGTTACTACAGCCGCTTCCATGTCCTCGTCGTCCTTGGGCCTCTATCTCTATGGACCTGATAACTGATCTACCCTTGGTCAATAGCTATGACTCGGTGTTGGTCGTTGTCGATCGGTTTACAAAGATGGCTCACTTCACTCCATGCTCCAAAACCATTTCCGGAGAAGGAATGGTGCATCTACTACTCAACAATGTGGTATGCTTGCATGGACTCCCCGATGATGTCATCTCGGATCGTGGACCCTAGTTTGTCTCTCACTTCTGGCAGTGCCTGCTACAAACTTTAGGCATCTCTGTCAAGTTGTCCTCCGCTTATCACCCCCAAATTGACGGGAAAACGGAGCGTGTCAACCAAATCCTTGAGCAGTATCTTTGGTGCTCGGTTAGTTACCAACAAGATGATTGGGTCAACTTACATTCGCTCGCGGAATTCGCCTACAATAATTCTCTCCATGCATCGACTGTCGTCACTCCCTTCTTTGCCAACTATGGTTTACATCCTTGCTTCAACATTTCCCTTCCTACCACTTCCGTGAACCCTTCGGCGGAGGATCGCGGCCGCATTTTGGAAGAACTACATCATGATTTATGCTTAGAGCTTAGTCTTGCTAGTGAATGATACAAGAAGCAGGCTGATCGCCATCGATCTTCCACTGCACACTTTGTCATTGGAGACATGGTCTGGTTGTTACGTCGACACATCTCTACTACTCGTCCATGTGCGAAACTTGATTACAAGAAGTTGGGACCATTCCGTATCATCGAGTGCATCAATCCCGTCACCTTCCGGCTCGCCATTCCATCCCACTTCCGAATTCACGATGTTTTTCATGTCTCCCTCCTCGAACCCCATTATGCTTCACAACTCCCAGGACGTCCGGCCCCACCACCACCACCTGTGCAATTGACGACTGGGGAGGAATACGAGGTCGACCACATCCTTGACTCGCGTTGGCACTGTCGACACTTGCAATACCTTGTCCTATGGAGGGGTTACCCCATGTCTGAGGCCACGTGGGAACCATCGGCAAATTTACAAAATGCCCAAGAGGTTGTCCAAGATTTTCATCACCGATATCCCCACAAACCAGCGGCCGATTTGGGAAGGCGGCGTAGGAGGGGGGATAATCTCAAGATTCGAACTCTTGACATGACCATGTTATAATCTAGTATTATGAGTTAACCAAGATATCTAGTACATAGTTATGTAACCAAGATTCTGCATGAACTGGCTAAGTAGGTGTCAGTATCAATACTAAGACAGAGAAGGAATTAGTACTAAAAGATGAGGATTACTACTAAGAGAGATGTAGAACTCTCCAGAGAAGGAAAGAGTGAGCGAGAGAGAGAGAGAGAGAAAGGGTGAGAGGGTCAAGATTCGAACTCTTGACACGACCATGTTATAATCTAGTATTATGAGTTAACCAAGATATCTAGTACATAGTTATGTATGTAATTGGTCCTTATTGTTTTGCTAGCATCATGTGCATAGTTGCTCCCTTGTAGTATTTACACTTGGCACATGCATGCATACCTACATGCTCTATTGTAGATTCACATGCATGCAACAAGTATGCATGCCATGTAGTATAAATAGAGGAGTTCACCTTGAAGGAATTCAAGGTGAACAACACCAGTTATGGAGTCTTTCCTTTAATACTATCTTCTTTCTTGTCCATTTGGTTATCTTCTTGCTTGTCTCTTGAGCTTATGATCTGTGACAGAGAGAGAATGATGATAAATGATATATATTATGTGAAGAGAGTATCCAATAGTAGCTAGGAGGTTTAAGACTGGCGTTGAACCGATTTGGTTCGAAATAATGCCTTGTGCCTCCTTTTATAGTGTTCTCAGGAGTACTCTTGAAGTTTCTAGAATGTTCCAGAGAAATCTGGAATATATATCAATTTTCTATAATAAAATATAAATGAAAATAATATCTTTTGTATAACAATGTATGGTCTAATGGTTAAGAGCTCGACCCATGTAGCATAAGGTCATGGGTTCGAGTCTTGCCATATCATGACACTATCCCCCTTTCAAAACAATGAGCGTCAGGAGTCGTTTTGGATTGAGGATCCGGTTTGTTTGGATATTGACGATGGAAGTCTTCAAGAAGAGCACAAGCATTGGTCACATTCTCTATCGGTTCCCAAGTACGCTCGCTGGGGCTATATCCAAGCCAATCGACTAGATAGTAGATCTTGTTGCAAACAATCTTGGAATCAAGGATGGCGGCAACCTCGTACTCAGGTCCATCTTCAAGCTCGATGGGGGGTGGAGGCTGTGTAATACGTCCTGGGATGGTGCTCTCTTGATAGGGTGCGAGGAGAGAACTATGAAGCACCGGATGTATCTGAAGTTGCGGAGGTAGATCGAGACAAAAAGTGACATCATTAATCTTTCCTGTAATACGGAAAGGACCTAATCACCGATAATCCAACTTCTCGCATGGGCGAGTAGTCTTGATATGTCGTCGGAGTAGCCATACCCGATCTCCAATGTTAAAATTGGATGGAAGTCGATAACGATCTGCGTAAACCTTGTGTGTTTGTTGAGCTTGTTGGAGATGAGTAGATAAATCGGCTTGTATCTTGCGTAACCACTCTAAACGATCCTCTGCGCAAGGATGTGTGGACAACTCTGGGGTTTCAAAAACACACCACCGGGGGTGACAACCCGTATAAGCATAAAATGGTGTAACTTTAGTCGATGCGTGGATAGAGTTATTATAGGCAAATTCGGCAAAGTGAAGAATATCTGCCCAGTCATCCTGATGATAGCTTAGAAAGCACCGAAGATACTGCTCTAGCATTTGATTTGTTCGCTCTGCTTGGCCATCGGTTTGTGGGTGGTAGCCGAAGGAGAGGTTACAAGTGACCTTGAGCATTTTAAAAAGGTACTTCCAGAATTTCGATATGAACTGGGGTCCACAGTCACTGATGATACTATCGGGAAGGCCATGATGCCAACATACGTCACGCATGACAATTTCAGCGGTTTCTTCACTGGAGATTTCCTTAGTACATGGCAAAAAATGAGCCATCTTCATATATTGATCTACGACTGTTAGAATCGCATTGAACCCCTTAGAGACTGGAAGATCTGTGATGAAGTGTAGAGCAATGGATTGCCATGGCTTGCTTGGAATTGGTAATGGTTCTAATAAACCATATGGATGATGCCTTGGCATTTTTGCAAGTTCGAACAAAATCTTCGACAAATTGTCACATACGGGGCCACCAAAATGATCGTTGTACTAAATCTAATGTTTTAGTACTACCAAAATGCCCAGCTGTATATGTGTCATGACAGTTTTGGACTACTCGAAGGCGGCAAGAACCATTAGGAACATACAAGAGTTCATTAAAGAATAGTAATCCATCATGGTATTTGAATTGTCGATAGTTCGTACCTAGTGGTTGTGACTGTGAACAAGATGCTCAAGAGGGATCAATTTGTGCTAGAATGGCTTGGGAGAAAGCATCGGTCTTGAAGTCCTCACGTATAGTATCGATAATGTGGGAATCCATGGGCATGCCAAAGACTTGTGTTGCTTGCAATCGTGTCGGTCCCAAGATTACTTGCTTTTGGTTATCAAAAGCTGGCTTGTCGGGACGCGGTGCTAGGTACAAATGCTGTGATAATGAATCTGCCTTCCCTTGGTGCTTCCCCAGATGATATGTAATTTTGAAGTCGAAATGCGTGAGGAAGTGGGCCCACCGAGCTTGACATAGATTTAACACACGAGCGTCTTGAAAGTAGGCAAGGTTTTTGTGGTCACTGAATACGGTGACTTGATGAGAGGATCCCTCTAGAAAATTCCTCCATTGCGTAAAAGAGTGGACTATTGCCATAGCTCCTTATCATGAATTACATAGTTGATTTTAGTGGCGTCAAACATGCGTGAGTGAAAAGCCACAGGATGTAGCTTCTCATCATTACCCCGTTGTGACAAAATGCTCCCTGCGAAATCTGATGCGTCTGCTTCGATAATGAATGGTTTTTCCAGATCGACATGAGCTAGAATTGGAGCCGATGTAAATGCCTTTTTAAGACTCTCGAAAGCCATGTCTGCTTCTTCAGACCAAATGAACGATTGTCCCTTCCTGGTAAGCTGTGTGAGAGGCAGAACGAGCTTTGAGTAATCCTGTATGAACTTCCGGTAAAAATTGGTAAAACCTAAAAAGCATTGCACATCTCGCATTGAACGCGGAGTCTGCCACTCTACCATAGTTTTGACCTTAGCTGGATCCATGGAGATGCCTTCCGAGGAAATGACATAGCCTAGAAATTCCACCTGGTTGCACCCAAAACTATATTTTTCCAACTTTGCATAAAGACCATGTTCTCGAAGTCGTTTTAGTACTATCAGTACATGAGAATCATGCTCTTCTTGGGTCTTCGAATAAATCAGTAGATCGTCGAAATAGATGATTAAACAAACACCCAAGAGATCTTGGAATATATCATTTGCCATGTGCTGGAAGACTGTTGGCGCATTAGTGAGGCCGAACGGCATGACCGTATACTCGAAGTGCCGATATCTGGTACAAAACGCGGTCTTCCATTCATCTCCTGGTCGGATCTGTACGAGGTTATAGGCTCCCCGTAAGTCGATCTTGGTGAAGAACCTGGCACCATTGATCTATTCTAAAAGACTTGAGATAAGGGGAAGTGCATACCTATTTCTGATTGTAACCTTATTCAAGCCACGGTAATCTAAACGAGACGAAGTGATCCATCCTTTTTCTTGACGAAGAAAATGGGTGCGCCAGCCGGATATTTCGAATGCCGAATGAAACCATTTTCCAAATTCTCCTCTATATAGGCTCGTCGGACTTCTAGCTCGGTTGGTGACAAATTGTAGATTGGTCCCCATGGTGTCTCTTTTCCCGGTTGTAAATCGATGGGGCAATCATACGGTCGATGGTGAGGAAGCGTATTGGCTTGTACTTTATCAAACACATCAACATAATGATGATACTTCTTTGGAAGTTGAACAATGGACTCCTCTTTAATGGTGTCTGAGGGCTTTACTGATATTGCAAAGAGAAACATTTCTTCCTTGCATGCTTCTTCCCGCAATTGATGTAGCGAAATGGTTGCAATCTCATGAGTAGACCCTCGGGCTTTTCGATACTGGATTTCTCTTATTCTCCAATCTATGTCTGGGTTATGTAATTCGAACCATGGTAATCCTAAAACAATGGGGTATTCTGGGATGCTAATTATATTAAATGATACTACACATGCTAGATTATCTAGGACAATATTAACGGGCTCTGACTCATTCTATGATATTTCCGGAAGCAATGGGACGACCATCAATGACTACTACAGAGGCTAGACATGGGAGTTTTCTGAGTGATATCTGATGAGCTTGGGCAAAGTTCCTATCCATGAAGCAAGAATTAGCTCAAGAATTTAGTCCTAAGACGATCGGATGTCGAGGAGATGTGATGAGGTAAAAGGCGAGCTCCTCTTGGTATGAGCCCACCCGAAGCCTTAATGGGATTGTAGCTTGAGTAATTGCACCTGACGAGAGGACGCACCTGTCAATGGCTTCAATTGGAATGGGTTTTGAGAGGCCAATGACAGGTACGCCATGTGCTTGGGCAAACGCGACGTTGATGAAGCAAGAAGATGTCCTAGAATCAAGTAAAGCAACAGACTGAATGGAACTAGAGTTAAACGAGAGCCATACCTCCAATGTGAAATTGCCTGATGGTCCGGCAATGGAACCAAGAGAATGTGGGCGACGGGAGATGTCCAGTTGCATGGCTCCTACTGCAACCGAACAATGTCGTTTTCCGGATGTTGGGGTCCGTTAGCTCGATGGAATTGTGGGCGAGTACTCCTAGGACAATGGCGAACAACATGACTGGAGGCACCACAATACATGCACAAGCCATTAGCCCGCCGAAATTGTCGTTCAGCATCAGTCAATGGCCGAAATCGGGCTTGATCAATTTCCACGGGGACAGGAGCATCTGCCAAAGTAGGCGAGTGTGAGGATGTCTGGGGTTGTATGACTGGGGCATGGAGTGGAAGTGAATTAGGTGGAACCCAAGTCCGGCGCTCTTCTTGGTGAAATTCGAAAAGACGATTGTCACAATGGACTGCTTGTGAAATCGCTTGGGATAACGAGGTGGGCTCCGGAAAGTTTAAGAGAAGATTCTTGACATTGCTTCGAAGGCCGCGCCAAAAGTGATCAACTAAAGCTTGATCATCCCAATTGACGCTGCATGCTAGTTGTCAAAATTTTGAAGCATAGACCGAAGCTGCACGCAAACCTTGTTCGAGTGTATAAATCTTGTTAAGAGTTGTACGTCATCAGTCTGTCTCTCCAAATGTGGCCTCTAACTCGGCGAGGAAGGCGGGAAAGTCCTCCAATAGAGATGACGTGGTTTCTACCAATGGTGCAAACCAAGCTTGGGCCGGACTGGAGAGAAGGGTGCCCACAAGGCCGACTTGTCGAAGACCATCTCCATAACATTGAGGTTGTAGCCGAATGATAAGTCAAACTTGGTTGATGAACCCTCGGAAACGGTGAGGAAGGGGGGAAAGTCCTCCAATAGAGGTGACGAGGTTTCTACCAATGGTGCAAACCAAGCTTGGGCCGGACCGGAGAGAAGGGTGCCCACAAGGCCGACTTGTCGAAGAACATCTCCATAACGTTGAGGTTGTAGCAGAATGATAAGTCGAACTTGGTTGATGAACCCTCGGAAACGCGACCTCGTTCCATCAAATTTTTCTGGGAGGCTAACCTTAGGCTCAAGAAACTGTGATGAAGCTAGGCTAGATGTTGGTAGAAGATCGGGCTCTAGGCTAGGTTGTTGTGGGAGACTAGGGTTCGGGGGTTGTGAGGATAGGGAGGTACCGACTTGAAGTTCTTGTAAAGAATTTCGAAGAGCTTCATTTTCAAGCTGTAGTTGTCGTAAGGCTACCATTATTTGGCCTAACTCACTAGTTGAGTCGGACATAGCTATGGCTTATGAGAGGGAGAGCTATGAGGATGGGAAGGTGAACAAACTGTCACGGATCATAAGCTCAAGAGACAAGCAAGAAGATAACCAAATGGACAAGAAAGAAGATAGTATTAAAGGAAAGACTCCATAACTGGTGTTGTTCACCTCGAATTCCTTCAAGGTGAACTCCTCTATTTATACTACATGGCATGCATACTTGTTGCATGCATGTGAATCTACAATAGAGCATGTAGGTATGCATGCATGTGCCAAGTGTAAATACTACAAGGGAGCAACTATGCACATGATGCTAGCAAAACAATAAGGACCAATTACATACATAACTATGTACTAGATATCTTGGTTAACTCATAATACTAGATTATAACATGGTCGTGTCAAGAGTTCGAATCTTGACCCTCTCACCCTTTCTCTCTCTCTCTCTCTCGCTCACTCTTTCCTTCTCTGGAGAGTTCTACATCTCTCTTAGTAGTAATCCTCATCTTTTAGTACTAATTCCTTCTCTGTCTTAGTATTGATACTGACACCTACTTAGCCAGTTCATGCAGAATCTACAGAAACTTCATCTTGATTGTGCTAAGAGGATACTACGGTATGTCAGTACGACAATGGCTTACGGCATCATGTATAAGTCGAACACGACTATTCGCCTTGAAGGGTACACCGACGCGAACTGGGCAGGCTATAAAGCAGATAGACGATCCACCTCCGTATTTGTCTTCTCCCTCGGCAGCGGAGCAATCTCTTGGAGCAGCAAGAAACAGGCGGCAGCCGCACTGTCGAGCATGGAAGCCAAATATAGGGGCGTAGCAGTCGCCGCATGCGAAGCTATATGGCTTAAACGCATACTAAAGGATCTGGGCGTTCTCAGCAAGGATCCAATTCGTCTCTACTGCGACAACATGAGCAGTATCTACCTGGCGTGGAACCCCGTATTCCACGCATGGACTAAACGTATCAAAGTGCATTACTAGTACGCACCTCCAAGTTGCTGATATCTTTATGAAGGCCTTAGGAATCGACAAGCTTGGGCAATTTGCATCGGACCTTGGTCTCATGACATCTACATTGCCGAACTTGAGGGGGAGTATAGGTACCGACGACATGGAAGAAATACGCAATTGATCGAGTATGCGAGTACGCAACACAACCGACTAGACAAGTCGAAGTACAAACCGAACAACCTTCTCGATAGATAGAAGTTGTGTTCGAAGGGGCGTGTTTAGACTCGAACTCAACTTCTCATAGATAGGTTTCAACACTAGCTCATGGACATGTTGGGCTAGTTTTGTAAATAGTAAAAAGGCCACTTGCCCTAGCTTAGTTGGTATATAAAACAATGCATTGTAACTTAGTGAGTTGGACGTTTTATTTTTGATGTATTTTGGTTAATATACAGTTTTTCCATCTCTGTCTCAAGAGCTCTCTCTCTCTCTCTCCCTCTGTTGCCACACACACACACACACACACACATTTTCCGCTGCATTGCAATCACTCTTGCCTTCATTTCGTTACACTAGGGATCGAAGTAATCCACACCCCCGATGGCATACTAATCAGCCAACGACATTACGTGATGAGTATGCTCTTCAAGTTTGGGATGGCAGATTGTATGTCCAAATCTCAACTCCTCTCGACAGAAACGTCAAGCTTCGCCGAGATTCAGGAAAGGCGTATGACCCGACACGGTTGCGACATATTATCGGAAGCCTAATTTCTTTGACGATCACTCGGCCGAATACTACGGGATATTATATGGTCATGCCCGTAACAGGATGTGCTCAGAGGGCACTTTTATACAAGTCCATATGGACTGATAGAAGTATTGACACGTACTTCAATGCTCATCAATGAGCCTCTACACGAACTCCCAAAATATATTTTGACGATCACTCGGCCGAATACTACGGGATATTATATGGTCATGCCCGTAACAGGATGTGCTCAGAGGGCACTTTTATAGAAGTCCATATGGACTGACAGAAGTATTGACACGTACTTCAATGCTCATCAATGAGCCTCTACACGAACTCCCAAAATATATTCCTTCACGGAATATCTATCCAAAGGCCTCCCAGTTTACGCATCAGTAGGGCCTCTCATTGCGCTCCCGGTTTACGCTCCCGGTTTACGCTCCCGGTCTACGCACCAGTTGTAAAAGTTAGCGTGCAAAAGCTTGACGAAACCGGTGTCGTGCCTTTCGGCTCCGGATCGTTGCGTGAGTCGGGTGGGAACCACAGAGGTCTTGGACTAGGAGAAAGAAGTTCGTGAGATAGAGATTAATTATGAGTAACTAGCAAAGAGAAAGATAAGAAACTCGTGAATCACACGAGTATACTATATTAATTGGTACTTAGGGTGTTAAGAGAGAAGTAGATGTATAAATCGTGAATCCCACGAATAAATTTTGTATTGATTAATACTTAATCCAAATAATCAACAACCCTTTACATATTTCTCTCCTCCTTATATAAGGAAAGAAAAGCTAAGCATGGCTTCATGCTTTTTTTTTTACAAAAAGTGTTCATGTCCACTAAATGTGCATGTGATGCTTTTTTATTTCCTAAGTATAGGGCTCATGCACGCTAGATGTGCATGAGTTATTTTTAGTGTCTCGTGTTTTTCTTTTTCATATATTAAAAAATACACGATTTACCTTTTAATAAAGGTATGCATAAATAAAGGTCTTATACGTATTAAATCTATATTTAAAACACTTAAGATAAGTTAATGTAATGGTAAGGTTGGGGTTTGTCAACGTGGAGGTGCAGAGTTCGAATCATGCCCTGCGCAGTAGTGAGTATTTCCTTTCTTTTTACATTTATGTCTCTTTATCCGGCTCTTCCTTGCCGGTATGTCGTTTTCCTCCTTGCCGGTATGCCGTTTTTCCTCCTTGCCGGTATGCCGTTTTCCTCCTTGCCGGTATGCCGTTTTCCTCCTTGCCGGTATGCCGTTTTCTTCCGGTTCCCACCGAGCACTCCATTCTCTATCCGGAGGGACAAAAATATAATTTCCACATAGTGTGCAACCTACACTACGACACTCGCCCCCTCCAAACCCGCACATCCTCCGGTATGTGCCGAAGTTCTTGATTCTTCGTATCCGTCTTCATCCGAAGCTTCCTCCGATTCTCCCCTTATGTCGACTATGAGTTGTAATCCACTTTCTTCGCTTCCCGCATCATTGTGGTCTTCGTCCGATTGCTCCTCGTTGTCGGCCTCGACTTGGATCACATAAGGTTTGTCGTCGGTCCGCTTCTTAAAAATCTTCACCCGCTTCCCGGCTATAGGCACTCGTAGTATTGTTCCATCCAACTCGGACAGTCGGTACGTCCCGTTGTCGAAGACCTTCCGAACCTCGTACGGCCCGAACCACCTTTTCGCGAATTTCCGCATCGTTGTATGTTGATGGTCCAAGCTACTATCATAGACGATCACCCAATCTCCTTCTTCAATCCTCCTCGGTCGTAGTCGGTGCTTTGTGTCGAACCGGCTTTTGTTCCGGAACCGTGCTTCTTGTTGTCGGCGTGACGCTTCCGCTACATCTTTCGGTCTTCCCTCCAGTTGTCGTATCCGGACTGCTAGTAGTTCTTCCCGGCTCATCTCTTCCTTCCACGGTAGTGTTGTCCATGTTGCGATTGCGGTTTCCGTTGGCATTACCGGTGCTTGTCCGGTCATGAGTTCTGCCGGCATGTAACCGGTCACGGAGCTATGCGTCGTCCGATCCGCCCATAGTGCATACGGAAGCATTTGTGGCCAATCCTTCACCCTTCCGTCGCATGCCTTCGCAAGTGCTTTCACGATCGGACTATGTCCTCGTTCGATCTTCCCGTTGGCCTCCGGATTGTAGGCCGTTGTCAACGTTAACCGAACTCCATGTTTGGCGAAGAATCCCCTAGCTTTGTCCGAGTCGAGTTCTCCCCGGTCCGCAATCACTTGTCCTACGCAGCCGTACCTACAAAACACTTCTTCCAAAAGAAATTGGCACACCGCGGCACACGTTTTCCTCCGAAGCGCTCGACCTTCAACTTGGTTTGTGAGATCTTCTCGAGCTAACACCAAGTATTTCTTTTGTCCAATCCCGGTCGGCATAGCTACAATGTCGACCATCCACTTGAAGTTGATTGTCGGTGAGAATGTCGGATGCAGCTCATCTCGGTGTCGGACCCCGGAGTAGACTTGACATTTCTCGCAGCTTTCTGTGAACTCCGCGACATCTTTATACATGTTCTTCCACCAATATCTTTGCTTGATTTTCACAAAAGTTGCCCATGTTCCTCGATGTCCAGCCCAATCGGATTCGTGGAACTCGGACATTATCCGGTTTCGTTGCTCTTTCGTCCCGACTACTCGAAGTGGTATCCCATCCGGTCTTTTCGGCGTCCTCCATATTAAACCGTTTTCCAAGAAGAACTTTTGGACTTGCCTCTTCTTCCTTCGGATCTCGGCTCTCCTTTCTTTATCATTGGTTGAATCCTCGACCTCTTGTAGCATCTTCCCGATCATCAAGGTTTCCCCCTCGTATTCTTCTTCCCGGAATTCTCGGATCACGTTCACTCGGCATATGTGTTCTGACGTGAAGTAGTCTTCGGAAACTTCTTCATTATCTGATTCGGTTATGTCGTCTTCAAACTGCGCCCTCGATAACATGTCCGCTACCGCGTTGTCCTTCCCCGAGATGTGTCGAACCTCCGGATTAAGTGACTTGACATATGCAATCCACCTTAGCATAGCCACATCCGGTATCGTACAACACCGCATCATCCCAAGTATCGGAAGACAATCCGTCTCGATCACCACTTCAGCTCCGATCAAATAATCCCGATCCGATTTTATCGCCGACACGACTCCCCACAATTCTCTTTTGACTTGTGCATATCCGCGTTGCCTTTCGTTGAGGACCTTTGCTCCAAATCGGATCGGATACCGCGAACCATCCGAGTCGGCTTGATTGATGACCCACCCGATACCGGTTGGACTTGTATCAACCGTTACTATGATTGGCCGCTCGTAGCTTGGCTTCTTAAGTGATTCCGCCCTCCATAGTGTCTTCTTGAGCTTCCTCATGGCTTTAGTGTGTTCCGGTTTCCATTCGAATTTCTTACCTTTCCGCAACAAGTGATAGAGCGGGTCCGCTATATGTGCATAGTGCGGAATCCATATGTGATAGAATGCACACGCACCCAGAAACCTTCGGACTTCCGATGTTGACTCACATACTTCCTTCATAGCTTGAATCGCATCGATCTTTGTTGGTGACGGTCTTCGGCCGTAGGGTCCACATAGATGTCCGACCACCAATATTTCTTCTTGCCCGAATGCCGATTTCTCCCCGGAAAGTGTTAGGTGCACATCTTCTAGGTTTCGCAACACTTTCTCGCAATCATGAATATGGTCGACCACGAACTTTCGGCATCCCCGATCATCCATAGTCTCATCTTTTTCTTCCACCGCGCATCCTTTCATCGGAATGTCATCTAGAAACGGCATCGTTATCTCCGGAATGCAATCTCGAAGCACCTTGTTCATCGCGTTCATCATATGTGCAACCGAGTTTGTCGCTCCTTGTGGTAGTGTGCACATTCGAACTAGTCCTATCGGTGTCCGCATGGTAGTGATGTCTCGGCTCTCCACGGCTAGTTGGAATTGGTCATACCCCGAGTATAGGTCCCCGATGGAGTATATCGCACGTCCGACAAAAGCTTCCGCGAATTCGTCCACTATCGGACCGACTCCCGAGTTCCGGATCGTGACCTTGTTCACCGGTTGCAAGTCTTGGATGAATCGGAGTGACCCATTCTTCTTCGGAACCGTAAACCATCGATTTGAGTACGGAGCAATTGATGGCTCTAGAATCCCCATCGCCACCTTCTCCTTGAGTAAGTCGATGACTTTCGGAATATGCGCCCGTGGCACCGGAATCGGCTTCAGGTTCCACGGTACATGATCAATCGTGAAAATCACCATCGGCTCCACTATCTTTGGATCAATGCATCCGATCTCCCTCGATGTGAACGCGAATGCTTTGCCATGTTGCTCCAACATCTCTCGAAACCGTTTTTCTTCTTCTTGTAAGAGGAACCCACCTCCACCGATCCGAAGTTTCTTCCGGGTCTCATCTGTGAAGGCATGTCCGATATCCACGGACTTCCGAAGTGTCGGATCTCCCGAGACTTCTTTCTTCTTTTGTTCGCTATCGGCGGGTAGTGGTCCCGCGGCCGGTTTCACCTTTTTCTCCACGGTCTTGTATTTCGTACTTACCATTGCTTCTTCTTTGCGGAGCGCATCCGGCCCCATTTTCGCAACGATCTCGTACATCTCGACCGATTCCACCGGGACTACCCGGTTCCCTTGGCTTTTATCTTCCGCAAGCTCTTCAAGCCGTTGTAGTGTATTCCCATAGAACACTTCCTCGATCACTCCCACGATTTCTTCATCTTCTTTTATTATTGATGCCGACCGTAACTTATCCTCCACTTGTCGGTATTGTTTCTTCATTCCTTCGGTTACGGCCGTGTACGTAGATGCCCCATCCGGGCCGATTCGTACTTGTTTTGCTCCGAGAGTTTTCTTCCTGTGTGGGGTATCAGGGTTTCTCAGACTATCACTTCCCCACTCCGCAACAGTCCGCTTTAAAAATCCATTCTCACTTGGGACAAGAGTTCCCTCTTGTTCCTTTCGTGATTTGCCGGCACCGTTAGGAATTGGACGGATTTCCCTCCGTTTTGGCTCCGAATTCGCGCAAAAGCCACACCACTATCGAGCACCTTCGTCTCCATCCGTGAAGCCGTGATAAAGGGTTGGCCGAGGATGACAGAATGTGAAACCTCATCCTGCACAAAGAAATTTTGGTCAATTTCGACATCCCCGATCTTTACCGTCACATCCGGACAAGCCGCAAATAGGTCTTCTGTCGTTTTCGTGGCTGCCCGAATCTTCCATCCATGGTTG